>NW_012120932.1:209056-279384 GCF_000951035.1 Colobus angolensis palliatus
GAAAATGTGGCACATACACACCATGGAATACTATGCAGCCATAAAAGAGGATGAGTTCATGTCTTTTGTAGGGACATGGATGCAGCTGGAAACCACCATTCTCAGCAAACTACCGCAAAGACGGAAAACCAAACACCACATGTTCTCACTCATAGGTGGGAATTGAACAATGAGAACATTTGGACACAGGATGGGAAACATCACACACTGGGGCCTGTTGTGGGGTGGGGGAGGAGGGAGGGATAGTGATATACCTAACATAAATGACGAGTTGATGGGTGCAGCACACCAACATGGCACATGTATACATATGTAACAAACCTGCACATTGTGCACATGTACCCTAGAACTTAAAGTATAATAATAAAAATAAAAATATAATAATAAAAATAAATAAATAAATAAATATTCTTAGGGCCTATCAGCTTCCAGGAATTGTGCCAGATCCCTGTGATTGCAAATGTGAGGAAGGCATATTCCCTGCCATTGCAGAATTTAGCTTGTATTTGAGGAAAAGTGAAAAGTACACAAAAAACACCTGGTATATTAGAAAACATAACGTGGTCAATTGATCTGTTTCTCCAATAAGCACATGTAGCACTTTTAAAATTGTATCCTTCTAGGGTTGATAGAGGAATTCTATTACTAAGTGAGCTTTGCTGATTAAGCGACTTTCAGATATTCAAATATTTGAAAGGCTAAAAAAAGGCACCCTCTTCTTTGAATGAGCTTTTGGGAGTGATCACTCTAACAGCAAACATCTCCTTTGCAGGTAAAATTAAGCAAAAGCCTTTCTTTTATTCCTTTCCTTTCCATTCCCCTTTTTGCCTACCACTTCAGCCCAAAACCCTTAGGTGGCACTGAACACAGAGGGAGGGCAATGGTCAGTGTGAGTAGAGTGACAGAACTTAATGTAGAGAGAGAAAGGCATCCATGTGTGACCACATATGTGGGTATAAATAGGGCAACCACATGGGCATCAGGGCCCAAGCAGGTTGAGAATAGAGTCCTGGTAGAAAGGCAGCTTTGCTTGGAGAGTTAGAACCTCTGCAGATTGGTACCAGCAATCCTATGGATGGTACCCTGGCATGGCATGTCAGAACCTGAGCAGGGTAAAGAAGGCATTCTTGTAGGAGGACTTTTCAAAATGCAATGTAAGAGCCTGACCAGGGTAAAGGATATTTTCACATGGGAAAGGTACTTTCACCCAGCGAAGCTGGAGTGCCAAAGTCAAGTCAGGTGGGGAGGGCCTCAGTGCATGAAAAGAAAGCAATTTGGCCTGAGGATCTGGAATCCAAGTGGGGTGGGTATGTTGTCCATACAGAATCTGACCCGCAGGGTGTGGTATGGAGCCTAGCCAATATGAAGTGGTCCAGTGGCAAGGTAGAGCAGAGTAGCATGTCAAAGAGAGATTTATTTTAAGGAACTGGTTCACATGATTGTAGAGGCTGACAACTGCAGAATCTGCAGGGTATATTGGCAGACTGGAGACCCAGGGAAGACATGATGCTGCACTTTAAATTCGAAGGCAGCCTAGCAGCAGAATTCCCTCTTCTTCAGAAGAGGTTAGTCTTTATCTATTAAAGCCTTCAACTTATTGGATGAGATGAACCCACATTATAGAAAGTAATCTGCTTTACTCAAAGTCTGGTAATCAATCTAATTTCATCTAAAAAATACCACTATGGAAACATCTAAAATAATGTTTGACCAAATGTTCTGGCCCATTAGTGTTGCTACAAAGGAAAACTTGAGACTAGGTAATTTGTAAGGAAAGAGATTTGGCCAGGTGTAGTGGCTCACACCTGTAATCCCAGCCTTTGGGAGGCTGAGGCAGGCAGATCACAAGGTCAGGAGCTCGAGGTCAGCCTGGCCAACAAAGTGAAACCTCATCTCTACAAAAAAAAAAGAAAAAAAAAAAGAGAGAGAGAAAGAAATAGCCAAGCATAGTGGCAGGCACCTGTAGTCCCAGATACTCAGGAGGATAAGGCAGGAGAATCACTTGAACCCAGGAGGCAGAGGTTGCAGTGAGCTGAGATCGAACCACTACACTCCAGCCTGGGTGTCAGTGTGAGACTCAGTCTGAAAAAAAAAAAAGAGGAAGAAAAGAGATTTATTGGCTCATGGTACTGTAGTCCATACAAAAAGCATGGTGCCAGCATATGCCTCTGGAGAGGGCCTCAGGCTATTTTTACTTAATGTGCAAGGGAGAGGGGAGCCAGTCTGTGCAGAGATCACATCATGAGAGAAAAGACAGAGAGAGAGAAAGGAGGGAGGTGCTAGGCTCCTTTTAACAACCTGTTCTCTTAGGAACTGATACTGCAACAACTCCCTCACTCCCCGCTAACACCACAGGGGACATTAATAATGAGGGATCCACCCCTATGACCCAAACATCTCCCATTAGGCCTACCTCCAACACTGGAAATCAAATCTCAACATGAGTTTTGGAGGGGAGAGGTCAAACCATATCCACACTATAGCAACAAATATCTGAGTATTTTAGCCTACTCAAGTTGATACATAAAATTAGCCGTCACATTTGGGAAGTAGGCTCAGAGATACATGTAGTCTCACTATGGCTGATTTTAAGCTATCAATTTCATATCACTGGATGTAAAGTACAGAAGAATTGTATGAACACAACCAGCTCTTGTGAGCAGGTATTAGCCAGCAGCAGCATACCACTGAGTTGACTTGAGTTACGATAAAGTCTGAATGGAATCTTCTTCCAGCCCTATGGAGGGTTTTGAGAATGGGACACAACACCCTTCAAAACTGTCCCATACTGGCACTAGTGAGTCAGATTACTATGCCCTGAATCCATTATCATTGAATACAGGCTACCTTCAGAAGGGGCAAGGCTTTGAGAAAGGCAACTCTCTTCAATTTAGGCAGTTTTCAAAGCTGGACTGATAACTGGAGCTGTTCCCTGGCAGCACCCCGGTAAGTTTGGTAATAAGTCACTTATTGGTGGATAAGGATCTAGGCAGCACATCATAGCATCATAGCACCCACCATATTCATATTCTCTCTTAGAGAGAGAGAGAGAGAGAGTAAGAGAACCCAGTTACATGCAGAGTTCTAGGGAGCAGAAGCACAGTGCTGCAAGGAAGGAACTTCAACTGAATTTCAGGCAGACCAAAGCTCAAATTCTAAAAGTATTAATTTCTTATTATCAACTTAGTTGAGTCATGGAACTAGTCCTTCATCATAGAAAGTGTATACTTTTAATTGATAGGCCTACTGTTTTAGTCAGTGTTTCCGGCTGCAGAAAAGAAAGATAATTTGCCTTTTTCCTGCCTTCCTGTTCTATCTGGGACCTTAGCCAATTGGATGGTGCCTGCCCACATTGGATGAGGGCGGATCTTCCTTACTCAGTCCACTGAGTCAAATGCTAATTTCTTCCAGAAACACCCTCACAGATATGCCCAGAAATAATGCTTTTCCAGCTATTTGAGTTTACCTTAATTCAGTAAAGTTGACACATAAAATTAATCATCACACCCACCAAAACTGTATTCAATAAGGGAAAGGTAGGAGATTTGATGCTGGACTGCTATCTACTTTGTTTACAGTGACTATATATATGATTTACTCAGGTCTACACCTGCTGCCTGGAATAACTATAATAACTGCTCTTTTACTCACCAAAGAGCCCAATTTGAGCAATAAATTACATTATTATCCTAACACGATTGCTTCTACAAGAGAGGCAGAATAGCAAGCATAGTGCCAGATGTCACAAACTTTCACTGCCGTCTGAAACCTGGGAATAATCATAATAATACCTTTTAAGACTGTCATGGGAATTAAATAAGATAAAATATGCAAAAATTTACATGCTAAATTATTGGAATAGCACCTAAGTATTATTATATTTTCCTTGTGATGGCATTTTATATTGCCCCCAATTGAGTAAATATTAAAATGTCCCTACAGTAGAATTCCAACATGAAAATTTCCAATTCCAATAATAAAAAGAAAGAAATGACTGATTTTTAAACAAATAAATGCTCTGGAACAACTTGTGTAGTTTGCTGGAGAAGCTTTCAATGCAGAGTCTTGGGTCAAACCTAAAATCTTATAAGCAGTAGTTGTTTTTGGGTAATTTGCTTAAACTTTCTCAGCCTTGGGTCTCTCAATTATTGGGTTGTAAATTATCAAAAGAACATCTTTAAAGCCCATAGTATCTTCCCAGCCTTCTTAGACACTCAGCAATGTTCATTTCCCTCTCCTGGTTGAAGAAAGTGACTGAGGTTAGGAATATTTTTGAGACCAAACAACTACATGGAAGGCTTGGAAGGAGTCTTGTCTTCCAAACTCCTCAAAGCAGAGAACCTTCCATCCTCAAACTCTCCTTATCAAATAATAAAATTCTCATTTATGGGGAAGGATGTGAGGGGATTAATACCACCTACTATTCTAGAAACTTGTTCTCAATTCCACTTGCCTTCTACCTACTCCACCAGCAACATTTCCTCATGGCTTGGATGACAATATGTACAAAAGCATACTATAAATTTGTGTGTTTTCAGTTTATAAAAATGGTTTCATATATTACACCTCACTTGAAAATCAAGACAATGCATGAGTTGTCAATTCAGGTATTAGTCCCATTTTGCAGATGGGAAATATGAAATCCCAAGAGGTTAGTTGACTTGCCTGAATAATACAGTTAATAACTGGAAGAGACAGGCAGGATATGAACACAGTTTTCTTAGCTCTAAAGTGAATGCTTTGTCTACTTTGGAACACTCTGAAGTCCCTGACTCTGAAATAGGAGCTCCTGGATGTGTTATTAAGACAGGCACAGTGAAGCATGAATACATAAGTGCTAAACTGTTTCTCAGCTTCACAACTTGTTTTATCAGCTATTTCAAGGCTATTTCCACTTGAGAGTTTTGTACTTCCAGCCTGCTGTGAGTCACTAATGATGTAATCCATTTTGGAAATGGTGGTAAATTATGGGTTGTGATAACTCTGTTATGAGCTTATTATTATTAATTATTTGCCATCACTTACCATCCCAATTGTGTTTTGTTCAGTAAACATAATATCTGTGCTCGATGCAAAAATTAAATCTTTCTCTCTCTCTCTCTCTCACACACACACACACAGCTAAGCCAATAATGAAGTTTTACTTTTACTTGACCTTCAGTTTGAGCCTCAAATATGAATCTGGATTCCTGAAAAACTGAGTTTCTAACTATCTTTGCCAAATAAATATTTTTGAGGGTGAATTTCAAATGACTATGTCTGATAAAAATGTTATTTTAAAATTTATTTTTGTTTTTTACAGATGCTTAATAGATGTACATAGTTTGGGGGTACATGTGATAATTTAATACATTCATATAATTTGTAAAGGTCAATCCATCACCTTATATGTTTGTCTTTTCTTTGTGCTATAAACTTTCAAATAGTTCTCTACTAGCTATTTTGAAATCTACTATAAATTATTTTAAACTATTGTTACCCTACTAGTGTATCTAACACTGGGTGTTGTTCTTTTGATCATACTGCTTTTTGTACCCATTAATCAACTTTTCTTTATCCTCCCTCCCCACTACCCTTTCTGGCCTCTGGTAACCACCAATCTTTTCTCTGTCTTCATGACATCCACATTTTTAGCTCCTACTTATGAGTGAGAACACGTGGTATTTATCTTTTTGTTATTGGCCTATTTCATTTAACATAATGACATCAAGTTCCATTCACATTGCTGCAAATGATAGGATTTCATTCCTTTATATGGCTGAATAATATTCTGGTGTGTGTGTGTATGTGTGTGTGTGTGCATACATACAGAGCACATTTTCTTCATCCATTTATCTGTTGATGGACACTTACATTGGTTCTGTATTTTGTCTATTGTGAATAGTTCAGCAATAAACATGGGCATACAGAGATCTATACAAGAAAAAACTGTGCAATATTGATGAAAGAAATTAAAGAGTACACAAAAAATTGATAGATAGTCTATGCTCATGGATTGGAAGAATTAATATTGTTAAAATAACAACACTACCCAAAGCAATTTATGGATTCACTGCAATCCCTATCGAAATACCAATGGCATTATTCATGGAAAAAAAATCCTAAAATGTATATAGAACTACAAAGACCCCAAATAGACAAAGCAATCATAAGCAAAAATGAACATGAGTAAAGCTGTAGGCATCACATTATTTAACTTCAAAAGTTACTGCAAAACTATAGTAACCAAATCAGCATGCTATTGGCATTAAAACAGACATATGGACAAATTGAACAGAATAGAGGACCCAGATATAAATCCACATATTTACAACCAACTTATTTTCAACAAAGGTGTTGAGAACATACATTGGGGAATGAACAGTCTCTTTGATAAATGGTGCTGGGGAAACTGGATAACTGTCTGCAGAAGAATGAAACTAGACCCTGACTTCTCACTATAGACAAGAATCAAATCAAAATGGATTAAAGACTTAAATCTAAGACCCGAAACAATGAAAGTACTAAATAAAGCATTTGAGGAATGATCCAGGATATTGGTCTGGACGGTATTTTCTGGGTAAGACTTTGGAAGCTCGAGTAACCAAAGAAAAATAGACAAATGAGATAACAAAGCTAAAAAACTTCTGCACAGCAAATACAACAACCAACAAATTGAAGTGACAACCCACAGAATGGGAGAAACTGTTAGCAAACAATTCATCTGACAAGGAATTAATAACCAGAATATATAAGGAGCTCAAACAACTCAATAACAAAAAAAAAAATTATCTGACAAAGGGTCTGAATAGACATTTCTCTAAAGAAGACATACAAAAGGCCCTCAGGTATGTGGAAAAGATGTTCAACATCACTAATCATCAGAGAAATGTGAATCAAAACTATAATGAGACATTATCTCACTCCAGTTAAAATTGCCTTTATCAAAAGACAAGCAATAATAGAAGCTGGAAGCTGACACAGAAGTGGAGAAAAGGGAATGCTGTCACTGTTGGTGAGAATGTAAATTAGTACAGCCGCTGTGGATGATAGTATGGAGGTTCATCAAAAAACTAGAAGGAAAACCAGCATATGATCCAGCAAGTTTTCTACTGGGTATATATCCAAAAGAAAGGAAATCAGTGTCCTTTGAACTTAAATTAGATATAGATAATTTAATTGTGATAAGTTTGCAATTTATGATTTTCTCGATTTGTTATGTTTGCAAAGATAATTTAAGATACATTAAAATTATGCAGTCTCTAACCCCTTCACTGATTGGCTGGATGGTCTAAGTGGATTTAGCTAGACAGTACCTCAGAGTGTTTGCAAATGCTTAATCAAATACTGGTATTCCTGTTAAGGGAATGTGAATAGGGCAGATGCAATTATAGTTTAAGCTGGGGTGAGCAGCTCTACTCCAGGGCACTACGTCTCTGAAACCACATAAAAAGCAGGTACTCATCTATATAGTCAAAGACTCTAAGAAACAAGTGAACTCTGGGGTGTAGAGGGTGATATTAAATAAGAAATTCAGGGAGATAAATCTGAGGACTTTTTAAGCTAACATAACAGTTCCATGAGCAAGTTGGAAAGCATTTAATGAAATAGATACACGACCTTTGAAAAGTGAACATTAACTTGTCTAAAATAATCCTTTCCAGTCAAAGAAAGTTTTTAAGTAAGATGAGTTTTGGAGTGTTTGAGTTTTTGGGTTTACTTAAAGATATAACCTTTATTTCTTTTCTTCTATGTAAGGATATACAGGAAACTTGACATTTGGTTAATTGACTTTTTACATTTCTCATTGGGAAATAAGACTGAAGCTTTATGAAAATTCAAATCAATTGCATATATGGGATTTTTGTTTCTGCTGTGTCTCATTTTTCATTGATGACTACAATAGAATATTATCACGTTTTTCTAGCTGCATGTCTATTATAATAAAAAATATTTTCAGTCTTGGGAAATGAGGAAAATCTTCTTGTCAACATAACTATATTGCTTTCCATATACTTGGTTAGAAAGCCTTTGCATATTAAAAAGAGATTTACCAGAAGTTCTTATGAAAACTTGAGCTGATATTTCATTTCAATGTGGTTATAATAACCAGTATATTTTTCTTGAGCAAATAATGTGTAATATTCCCTATCATTTTGTTAATTTGATTAGACGGGTTGTAAATTCAGGTTTTCTAATCTTCAAAAGAACCAGTGAGCCAAACATCTGCATATTCTTACCCAATGAATACACACCTCTGTTAGGAACTTAACTCATAATTGGAGGAATTCTGGCGTCCTTGTTTCATTTTCTGGAACATTTTAGTTAATCCCGTAAACACATCAGTACGTGACATAGTTAATCTGTTCTTTTCAGATGTTCTCCTGATCGATACTGTGATCAAATCAATTTATAAACATCCACATAGATCACATAACATGACACTTTCAATGTAGTGAGATTCACTCATTCTGTGGAGAAAGACATGAGCCTTTCTACTGTCTGAAAAGCCACATTTCCATACAGATATTCAATATCAAAGATGTTAGTCAGGTGGCAGAACTGAAAACTATTCTGGAGGGAATAATTGAAGCTAAATGGGATTCTTAGCGCTAATTGGGAACAAGCAGGATATTTTTACCAAGCTGTTTGGGGATTCTTAACCTTTAAATGCCACAGGCTCCTTGGAAAATCTTATTGAAACTATAGATACCCTCTGAGAATTAGTTTTTAAATGTATAAAATACCAAAAAATATATAAATTGAAGTATGGTCACCAAAATAGTTTAAAATAAATGTGTAGTAGGGTAATATATACTGGAAAATTATCTCTATCTTGAGGTACTTCTAATAACTATCATAATTTCAAAATAGTAACAAGCATAGCTGATAATCCCAGATACTTGCAACTATAATGTGCTTATGAAAAATCTATGATTTATATTATGGATAAAGTACAGTTATTGCAGTATGTCTATGGTTTGCTCCTTATAGTCATAATTAAAGTAAATGCCATTTCTTACTTAGAAATTAAGGAAATATGTTTTCCCCCATCCAAGTTTATGAATTCTAAACATGAATCACTGTCAAGGTAGTAAAAAAAGGATAAGAAACCCTGTGTTAATGATTTCTCTGAGAGGCGGAAGTGATAACAATAACATTAGACTATGCTACATAGATCAAATATACACACAGACATAAAAGATAGAACATAACCCATTTTGTACTAGAATTTCTGGTTCTTCATTATGGAAATCTGTGCCTCTTAGAAGTCAGCACGATGCAGAGTATTTTCGTTTACGGTCTAGTAGAACATATATATTTTATTTATTTATTTATTTATTTATTTATTTTTGAGACAGAGTTTCGCTCTGTCGCCCAGGCTGGAGTGCAATGGCGTGATCTTGGCTCACTGAAACCTCCACTTCCTGGGTTCTCCTGAGTAGCGGGAACTACAGGCGCCCACAACCATGCCTGGCTAATTTTTTGTATTTTTAGTAGAGACGGGGTTTCACTGTGTTAGCCAGGATGGTCTCGATCTCCTGACCTCGTGATCTGCCTGCCTCAGCCTCCCAAAGTGCTGGGATTACAGGCATGAGCCGCTGCACTCGGCCTAGAACATATAATTTAATTAATAAATATTCATTTTAAGAATTCTTGATATCAACAGAATAAAAAGGCAGCTATTTGGTTTAAGGTACATATTTATTATGGATACTGGTATGAATGATGTTACATAAAACCAGGAAGAGGAAAACGGTGATTAAGATGTTCATTTAGTTTGTAGTGTTTCTGTTATGGCTATTGTGCTATCCATATTCCCCTAAAATGCTGATTTTGAAAAGGTGTCTAATATATCTCATTTAACATGTCAAATAAAGCAAAGGGAAAATTCTTAATAAAAATACTTAGTGACTTCATTTTATTTAAATATTTTCTTAGCCCAAATTTATGGTTTTGGTTATCTAAACTATTGTTACTTAAATTGTGGGCCAGGGAGCAGCAGCATCAGCAACTGCCTGGGAACTTATTAGATATGTGAATTCATGAGACCCCTCTCGACTCCAAATTTACTGAGTCATCATTTGGAGGAGTATGGCTAAGGAATCAGTCTTTTAAGAACCATACATAAATGTTAAACAACAATAACTTGAATTAACTGCCAATATTTAAACTTAGAAAGATTTTATATTAGAAGAATTCAGAATTCTAATCTCAAGAAAAAAGAAACAGACAAAACAAGTAGCTGCTGTGGTACATCCAGACAATGGCATATCATGCAATGATAAAAAGAAATGAGCTCTCAAACCTCAAAAAGACATGGAGGAACCTAAAAGGCATATTGCTAAATTAAAGAAGACAGGCTTAGAAAGGCTATATATATACTCTATGGTTTTAACTATATGACATTCTGGAAAAGGCAAGTTACAGAGACAGTGAAAAAGCCATGGTTGCCAGGAACTGGGGAGGGGGGGATGAATAGGTAGAACACAGGATTTTAGGGCATTGAAAATACTCTTGTGATACTATAATGGTGGATACATGTCATTATCCAACAGTGAATCCATACATTTGCCAAAACCCAAAGAAAGTATACCATCAAGAGTGAACCTGATTGTAAACTATGGACTTTGTAATAATGCATCACTATTGGCTCAACCGTTGTAACTAATGTGGCACATTAATGCAAGATGTTAGTAACAGGGATACTGTGCAGTAGGAGTAGTGGGCTAGGGGAAAGGGTATATATGGGAGTGCTTTCAATTTTTCTGTAAACCTAAAACTCTAAAAATAATGCTATTTAATATATATACATACATATATGTGTGTCTACATACATCCATATGAGGCAGAGAGAGACCAGACTTGAAAAGAGATCTAGCAACACAGGACTATATTTTTTTGTAATAGCATTCTGCAGCTGAGTAGTAGCTACCCCCTTTTGAAGGGCCAAGGACAGACCAACTTGCCTCAATGCCCAACTTGCCATTTTAAGAATTTGATTTATATACTCCTGGCTTCTGAACCTTTATGACTCAAGTAATGCAAAAGCAAGTTTTAAGAACAGAATTGGCATTAATTCATTCAGTAATAGCAAATTATTTGCTCTTGAGAACTCTGGGAGAGGATACCACTGCCACCGTCTTCTGTTACCACTGTGCTTACTTGTGGTTATTGCTGCAGTTGGGCCAGGAACCATGCCAACCCTTATTTGCCACTATGAGATAGGTGCTAAGATAAGGTAGCAACCTGCCGGAGGTCATACAAGTGCACTGAATGGAAGAAGGTACTCAGAATCACCAGGCTATGCCAAATTGTTTCTGGTTACTTTTTCATTTGATAGATTTGGCAGGTATTTTTCAAATGGAAATTACAATTTAGTGTGAAGAAACATTATCTAAAACATGGGAACTGCTTAGTGAGAAAATACTAAGAATTAAGAATGTTTTCCTCTCACGCAATCTGCATATGGAGTTGGTCACCAGGTCCTTAACTGTATCAATTAACGTATTCTTCAAGTCTGCTCTCACTCTTCCAGTACCATTGTCCTCATCATTTGTTGCCTGAAGGTTTGCAGTAGCTTCTTAATTTATCTCCCTGTTGCCAGTATTATGGTCAATGTCCTTTCCCATTCAGCCATCTCCAATTTCTTTCACGAGTCTGCCAGAATTGTCTTCTAAATGCAAATAGTAATCCTGTGGCTCCCTTCCTAACATCTTTCACTGATATTCTAGACTAACGGCTTTAGCATTATTTAAAACTCCTTCAGACAGCCTTTCTAAGTTTATCTGCAGCCTCAATCCCAAAGGTGACTGGGATCCAATCACAGAACCAGCCTGAGATTTTTAGAGCTCTCAGTTTTTTTCTTACTGATAAAATTATTTTACCATGGTGTTCCCTTTGCTAAAATTTCCTTTCTTGCCACATCTACCTGATAAACTCTCACTTATCCTTCATATCCCAACAAAATTATCCCTTTCTCTGAAACTCCTTCTGCTCTCTTAACTCTACCCCAGGTATGGTAAGTAGTAACCAATATTATACAGTTTATTATGATTAATTGTACATGTCTGTTTCCCTCATGTAGAGAATAAATCAGAGACTATTTTTCGTCTATTTTCTTAGCATATAGTAAATATTCAAAAAGTGTTCCATGAACAAATAGATATGAGTAATGAGTGAATGAATCTGCATGTGAAATATATAATGCTGTTTTACTGATTTCATTACAATTAAATTATGAAAAGGAAAATTTGCTGGTAAATTGCATGTATGATTTAACTATTTATTCTCTCGTACGCATTTTAAAATTAAAAGTATACACGAAATGTTCTTAAAGTCAGGAAGTGTGAGGTGAAACTGTCAAATGTGGAATATCAACTCTGAAAGCAGGCTGGTTTTTGCAGGGTTGTATCTTTGAGTATTAAAGAACTTTACTAGCATTCATTTGAAATATAATGTCTTGGGTTTTCATTTTTATTATGAAACAGACCACAAAGACATACTAAATGCTCATCTTTAAGGGCTTTCGTTTTTTCATCTGACCTTTATAACTGAGAGAAGCTTCAGGTACAATTTCATAAGCAGACAAAGCAGCTTCTCAAGAAATGAAATTTAAGTGTCAGTATTTCTGGTTTGGGGAACCTCTTCCACAAAAAAAAAAAAAAAAAAAAATCTTAAAAGGAGTGTTTTCAGTTAACTCAAACATAATTCTGTTTGTTACTTGAGTGCATATCCAATCAGATACTCAGGGAGGCAGATGTTTTGGACACACGTTTCTCTATAGCTGACTTAGAGTGCATTTTATTATGTGCTTGGTTTGAAAACAAAATTTCACAGGAAACTTTACAGAAATATGCTGCTTAGTTTGTAATGCAGTTCACACACTCAGCATGAATACCAATTTATGAAGGTGTCATCAAGTTGTTTAAACCAACCCAAACACACATAATACAGATGGCATTGTAGGCATCAGTGCCTGAAAAATAATTTGTGACATCTGTAGCCTTCTCTAATCATTTCAGATTTTTTGTGCTTTTCGTTCAGTGACTCTTTTATGCCATTTCAAAATATAAATAGACTCAACAGTATAGAAATTGTTTTTGAGTATTAAAATGAAAATTTTATTGTATATAATTTTTGTTATTTTATTTCATTTACTTTAACATAGCTAGTATGTTAAACATTTTGGTAGGTCTTTTTTTCCCTTGCTTTTTGTAGATCTTTTTGTCAGGCAGTTAACCAAACCATTTATTTTTTCAAAATTACAAATATTGCTATTTAAATTCACATTTACAATTTCTTACTGAAAGATGTACATTTCTACAGTTATAAGTACTATTAAAACAAATAGATTTGTTTTTTTCTGATTATAAATGTAATTAATGCATTTTGGAAACTTTTTAAAAAATCCATAACCATGTATAAGAATTCTAAAAATCACCATGCATAATAAAGTAAAATGTTGCTGTTCATAATTCTCACCTTCTTTTTCTAAATTAAAGTCCTTATAGAGGTATCTCTATCTGTGTATCTAAATTAACCTGTGTGTTAAATATTTTATGGTAGCTCTTTTATTTTTTTTTCCTAATCTGGTCTATATGCTTAATTTCATTGCTGTTTTTTAATGTCATTAACTTGAGATCTTTATAAGCATGTTAGTGATAAACCAAGTGTTAACTGAATATATAGCTGACCCTTGAACAACATGAGTTTGAACTGCACTGGTCCAAACATATGCAAGGATATTAAAAAAAATAAAAAAATAAAAACCATCAGCCCTTCACCTTGGTGGTTTCCACATCCACAGCCACGGGTGAGTGGTATTGTCAGGGTGCAAAACCCGCCATAGGAAAGAGCCAACTTTTCGTATCCATGGTTTTCACAGAGCCAACGGATGGACTTGAATATATGCAGATTTTGGTATCCACTACATTCCTAGAATCAATTTCCCACTGATACCAAGGGATGACTATATTGCTTTGAATTTAATAAATCCTTTATTGTTGTATATTTAGTCATTTTTATGATTTTGTAGACCATATTGACAGTAAAGTGTTGATTATCAGTAACACTTCGGGGAATATATTTTAGCACTAGGATAAGAATTTACAAGGAAATTAACAAAATAAAAATGCATCACTTAAAAGAAAGACTTTGTCCTTGAAGATAAAATACTCCCCAGCTTTGCTACTAATAAGGCATTTATTTAATACTTATATTTATAGCATTTCTCATATTGACATTAACATTTTTTTCTCCCTGGCAGAACACTTGATTTAAAGTGAGTATGTATTTTCCCCAATAATTTAAAGTTGAAATGAAGCAATGCCATTTTGCTTTTTGAAAAACAAGTTTGATAAATTTTTACAAGGTTATATATATGTATAGCCTTTTAAGTTTTAACTATAAAATACATTCTTTTTCTGATCAGATATGTCTGAGCTGTACAATAATATTGGTTCTATTTTGTGGTCATTAAGGATCTTTCTTTCCCCCATCCATGTGGAATAATAAGCCAAGAGTTCTCAAACATTCATCTTAAAAATTATTGAGGAAATCAAACACTGTTTATGTAGGTTATAACTAATTATATTTGTTTTATAAGAAATTAAAGCAGAAAAATATATATGTATTTATTATATGGTATCTAATATTTATATAATATAGAATAATATATTTATTATATTTGTATAACATATGAAAATATATTTATTGATATTGGTGTTGACCCCTTTTTAAAATAAGAGTAGGCCTGGCACAGTAGCTCATGACTAATCACAGCACTTTGGAAGGCCCAAAGCCAGAGTAACAACTGAGCCTAAGATAACAATACCAGTCTGGGCCATTTGTTTCTCAGGGACAAATCCCACTTGATCATTGTGTATGCTCTTCTTAATGTGCTGTTGAATCCAGTTGGCTAGCATTTTGTTCAGAATATTTGCTTTCATATTTATTAGCAATATTGGTCTGTAATTTTCTTTTCCTGTAATATCATTGTTTTGGTTTGGTATCAGAATAATGCTGGTCTTGTGGAGTGAGTTTATAATTGTTCCCCCTATTTAATTTTTTGGAAGAGATTGAGAAGCATTGGCATTGAATCTTCTTTAAATATTTGTTTGAATTCATCAGTTAAGCCATTAGTTCCTAGACTTTTATTTGTTGGGAATAAATACCAAATCAATGTTTTTAGTTGTAATGAGTATGTTGAGATTTTGTATTTCTTCCTGGTTCAGTCTTTGTGAATTGTATGTTTATAGAAATGTATCTCTTTCTTTTAGGTTATCCAATTTGTTTGAGTATAATTGGTCATAGTAGTTTCTTATGATCCTTTATACTTGTATGCTATCTGTTGTAATATATTCTCTTTCATTTATAATTGTATTTATTTGAGTCCTCACTCTTTTTCTCTTATTTAGTCTATCTTAAAGCTTGCAGACTGAGCATGGTGGCTCACACCTGTAATCCCAGCACTTTGGAAGGTTGAGGTGGTTGATTGCTTGAGCGTAGAAGTTCAAGACAAACCTGGGCAACATAGCAAAACCCCACCTCTACAAAAAAATAAAAACATTAGCTTGGTAGGGTAGTGCATGCCTCTAGTCCCAGATACTTGGGGGACTGAGGCAGGAGAATCACTTGAGCCCAGGAAATAAAGGCTGCAGTGAGCCATGATCATGTCACTACACTCCAGCCTTGGCAACAGAGTGAGACCCTGTCTCAAACAAACAAACAAATTTTAAAAACTTGTCAATTTTGATTCTCTTTTCAAAAAGAAAACAATTCTTAGTTTCATTGTTCTTTTGATTGTTTTCCTAATCTATTCTGTTTATTTCTGCTATTATCTTTATTATGTTTTTTCTTCTGCTAATTTTGGAATTAGTATTCTTTTTCCAGTTCTTTGAAATGAAAAGTTTATTTGAAATTTTTCTTTATTCTTAATATAGACATTAATCGTTACAGCCTCTGCATTTTTAAATAAATGCAGGGTTTTGCTGTGTTGCCAAGGCTGCCCTCAAAGTCCAAAGGTCAAGAGATTCTCACTTGTTATAACCTTATCATTAATTAACCCATATATTATTTGAATTTATAAATTGATAATATATTTGAACTTATAAATTTTTAATAATATGTGGGTAAAATATATTATATTAATTTACCCATAGATTACTATGGAATAAACTTCTTTATCTCAGTTGTGACAGGTTTTGACCTATAATCTATTTTTTATATACATATACCTGCCTCTTCTCACTTTTTGTAACTCATAGAGTATTCTGTTTTACCTTTTCCTTTCAACCTTTGTGTGTCCTTAAGAGTAAAGTGAGTCTCCTGGATACTGTTTTTAATCCATTCAGTGACTCTCTGTGTTTTGACTGAATAATTTAATTTCTTTATATTTGAAATAATTATTGATTGAGAAGGATTTATTATTATCATGTTAATTGCTTTTCTGTTTTTTAATTCCTTTGTTAATTTTTCCTATCTTGTTGTCTTCCTTTGTGATTTTTTTTTTATTTTCATAGTGATATACTTTGTTTCCTATCCTATATCATTTACAGTTTCTTCTTTGTGATTACCATGTGTCTTAGTCTGTTCAGTGTTGCTAAGAATACCTGAGGTATGGTAATTTGTAAAGAAAAGAGATTTATTTGGCTCATGATTATGCAGGCTATATAAGATGTGTGGCAAGAGAGAAAACAAGAGTAGGAAGTAGAAGTGCCAGGCCCTTTTTAACAGTGAGCTCTTACCAGAACTAATAGAGCAAGAACTCACTTACTACTGCAAGGACAGTGCCAAACCATTCATCAGTGATTTTCTCCCATAACTCAAACATCTCCCTTTTGGATTAGGCCCCACCTTCAATGTAGAGGATCAAATTTTAACATGAGTTTTGGAGGGGACAAACATCAGAACTATAGTACCATGAGGCTTATATAAAATATCCTATAGTTATGACATTCTATTTTAAGGTGATAACAACTTAATTTCAATCATATATAAAAATTAAACACTCTCTGAATTTTATGTTATTGACATCACAGTTTACATTTTTTCATATAGTATATCATTTATAAAGTTATGACAGCTCTAGTTATTTGTAATACTTTTATCTTAACTTTTATATTAGAATTAAAAGTGATTTATATACTGCCATCACAGTATTAGAATTTTCTTAATTTGATTATTTACTTACCTTTGCCAGTGAGTTTTATGCCTGCATATGATTTCATGTTGCTAATTAGTATCTTTTCATTTTAACTTGAAGAACTTTCTTTAGCGCTTCTAGTAAGGGAGGTCCAGCGATGATAAACTCCCTTAGATTTTGTTTGTTGAAGAAAAGCATTATCTTTTGATTTGACAGCTTTAGTGGTTATCGTTTTCCTAGTGGGCAGTTATTTTATTTAAGCACTTTGAATATGTCATTCCACTTTCACCTGACATGCAGAGTGTTTGCTGAAAAATTTACGGATAATTTTATGAAGTTTCCCTTGTTTGTGATAAATTGCTTTTTTATTACTGCTTTCAAAAATTCTCTTTGTCCTTGACTTTTGACAATTTGATTATCATATGTTTCAGTGAAGATGTCTTTTTTCTTAACTAATTGGAATTCTTTGGGCCTTATCAAACTATATGTTCATTTCCCTATTTGTATTTGAAAGTTTTTTGTCATTAATTATTTAAATAAGTTTTCTACACCTTTCTGTTTCTCTACCTCTTCTGAGATTCTCATAGTATACATATTAATGCACTTGATAGTGTACCATAAGTCCTATAGGTTTTCTTCACTTTTTTATGGTTTTTACTTTTTGTTTCTTTGACTGGATAATTTTAAATTATCTGTCTTTGTGTTCTCTGATTCTTATATTTGATTAAATCTGCTGTTAAAGTTATCCATTGACTTTTTTCAGTTCAGACATTATATTTTTTAGCTTCAGAATCTCTATTTTTTAAATAATTTTTATCTCCTTGTTGAAATTATGTTGTTCACTTATTGTTTTCCTGATTTTGGTTAGTAATCTATAAGTTATAGTTTCTACATGATTACCTACAATGAAGAATCTGACTCTATATCAAGGTACTTTCTATACTCTGCCATATTAAAATGTATTGCCTAGCTTGTAGTTCAAGTGGATATTTTCACTTATGCTAAACTTTGTAGCATTATTTACTGTTCATTTGGAAAATATTTTTTACTTAATTATTACAGTCTTCCAAATATAGCATATTTTATATTACACTAGTTGGTAGATTTAGGTCATAAAATTACATTCGCTAATAGCATCACCAATCTCATCAGATAATTTTTTTTTACACATTGTAATGCTGTCAAGCTCAAGGTAAATGATACAAGTATTCTAAAATTGTAATTTTTGTTTAAAATCTTGAATTTTTTATTATTTTTAAAAATCGACTGTCAGCTGTTTACATGAATAGCAGCATTATTTTGTTAATTTTGAAGAAAATATTAGACAAATTCCCAATTGTTAAATGATAGTTTGTCTGTCATCCATCCTTTCCAGTAACAATGTCATTAGATGAACAAAACAGATATATTAAATTGCAATTCAAACAATCTCATGATTGCTTATTTGAGGCAGCCATTATAATTATGTATGTAGCAGAAGTTCTTTGGGCATGCTCTCCATTTCATCTTACAGAATTTTCAAAAGTTATGTGTTGTTGCTGCTCACATTATTTTTACTGGGAGGTGAAGAATGTAATGATCACTAGTACAGTTTTCTGCCAACTGAATTTCTCTAAGAGGCTAGCAACTTACCCACCATTGATTTTACATCATCAGTACAAATGTCAACTCTGTGACAAAGGCAAATATCTTAGTTTTGCTTTGAAGAAACTCTACAATAATCCATCAACACTTCTTTGCTTGGTTCTACTTGAAACCATATGCCTATATTGTTGAGCTAAAGTAAAATTGTTTCCTCACAATCCTAGTAGACTTACAGGTCAAGCCCATGACTTTGATCCTGAGCGCACAAAACGACTAATTTAGAAGAATGTGTTGCATTAATTGTGATTATACTCTGCCTTCACACTTAAACCAAATCATATAGGAAGGCAAATGTCAAAGAAGCATTCCGTCATTGCTTCAAGTTTATATATGGTAACAAACTATGGATTGAGAAAGTATCTTTCTCATCAGATGCAATTAAGTCTGAGTAGAAATAAGAAGCAGGATAAAATAACAGAACCAAAAATAAAAAAAAGTTTATTATGAAAATAAAATACTATCAAAGTAGTCTTACAACATTTTTAGTTTTATCACTCTTGTAGACTGAGTCTGAATTGGTGAGTTTATTGCTCTATAGAAAACTATCATGGTTATATGAAGAAAAGTGAATTCTGGATTACCAGTTCATATTGCTTAATCAAGATCTGATAAAGCTCTTCAACCTGGTGCTTTTTGTCAAACATATCTGATTTCACTGTATTTTAAATTAAATTTAAAATATTTTAAACACATAAATGCACTTTTAAAATTATGTCTAGTATAATTTTGGAAACGTTTTTGTTTAAATATTCTCCAGAAACTTCTTGGAATAGCTAAGTGATGAGTAAGAAAGAGATAGGAAACACACACACACACACACACACACACACACACACACACACCCCTTCTAAACATGTTTGGAAATCTCAGGTGGAATCCACTCTGAGGGGCATCAGCCAGAACAAGCATGTTAATATATCACTGTTCACCTCATGATGGTTTCGAACATTTCCTTTTTTTGAATATGCAGATTTGGGCTAGTCAGCTCAATGGTACATTCATTAACATGTAAGCTTAAGTAATTGTTTTATTACTTATCCTTACTACACTACATAACTCATTAAAGTTATAGGCATTCTAGGAAGTTAGAGAGACATGTGAGCTCAAAACTGGGTGCAGACTGAAACAACTACCCGAGATAACAGAAAATAAAAACTAGGGATGGGGAAAAGAAAGGCAACTAATTTACTGCATACATAAAAGATATTAAAATGGCATTTTTAAATGTTATAATTAAAATAGGTTTTTGTTGTTTCTGTGACATTTTATTAGGGTATTTTTTATCATAAGTAACAGAAATACAAACCCTACTAGTTCATCAAGAATAGATATGTAATGGAGATTATTCTTTTATATTAGTATTGATGAGAAGATTTCCCTTGGTGATTTCACAGAAAAAGTAAGCCAAGAAAAGAGTAGTGATGTAGCTGGGCATCAGGCATTCTCTCTCTCTCTCTCTCTCTGTCTCTCTCTCTCTCTCTCTCTCTCTATATATATATATATATATATTTTGTGTGTGTGTGTGTGTGTCTATATTAGCTTCATTCTTTTCTCACAGCAGTGCAGCTTTCCCCAAATAGTGGAAATATGACCTCCAAGATTTCCATCTCTGGTAACATGACTCCTCTGAACAGATGTCCAAATGTCAGGAACGGAACTCATTTGCCTTTGGTCAGATGAGTTCTCTGTGGCACACGGAATAATGATAAAGAGGTCAAAGTAAGGGCAGTCCCTACTTGAGCTATATGGACTGAGTACCAGATGTCAACAATCCCCAAATAAAGAGTGGTTATTGTAGCTGAAGAAGGGATGGCTACTAGGCAGACAAAATAATAGTTTGCACTATAGAGATTCATTGTTACAAGATTTTAAAAATCAGTTCAATTAAGTTATTATAAATTACAGTTATAAGATGTATCCATGTTGAATAAAAATGAAATCCATTACTAGGCCAACTGCCAGCTGGGGAAAACAAAACACAAAAAGATGCTATGATTGTGAGCCCAGCAGAAGCTTTGCATGTAAGTTAATTAGTATTTATTAACGTTAAAGCAAAAAAAGATAAGCATATTAATCTCCTAGCAGCAAAGAATATTTGATGAACAGCAGACCATTTTTAAATTAGATTGCTGAATATTTCATTTGTCCTTGTTTATAACAAATGGAGTAGGATGTGACTTTTTTTTTTAACTTTAATGTTATTTTGGAAATAAAAATTATCATGGGGAAAAGTATATGCTATTTCATTCTTAAAGTTCAAAGCATATCTCATACTCAAAATACAGTGTTTCATTTTTTCTGCACATCTCTCTAGGTAATGTTTTTAAGACTGTAGTTTGACAGCTTACTATTAGGTTGGTACAAAAGGGATTGCCATTACTTTTAATGGCAAAAACTGCAATTACTTTTGCAACAACCTAATAACTGTAATAGTCTTGAGTCAATTTAAATTTACTATGCCTCAGTTTCCTAACATAAAAAGTCTTAATAATCCAATCTAAAACAATTAAAAATTTTGAATTAGGTGATTTAAGGAAAACATTTGGAACTAAGATAATTAAAAAGCTGTTCTTATTCACATAGTTGTACTTTGACCATTCAGACTAGCATATAGAGATGGAATGGAGAGGCTTTTAATTATAAATAGGACATATAAAATTTAAAAGTTGGATAATGTTATGGACTGAATGTTTATGTCCCCAAAATTCATATGTGGAAGCCCTAACTTCCAGTGTCACTGTATTTGGAGATGGAACCTTTGAAAAGTAATTAGGTTATTAGGGCAGGACCTTGGTCTGATGGGGTTAATGGCCTTATGAGAAGAGGCACCACAGTGGTTGTTCACTTTCTCTCTTCTCATGTGCACACCAAAAAAAAAAAGGAATGTGAGCATGCAGCAACAAGGAAGAGAGTCCTCACCTGACCAGCCATGTTGGCACCCTGATCTTGGATTTCCAGAACTGTGAGAAAATAAATTTCTGTTTTCTATGGTATTTTATTATGGCAGTTGAAGCTAAGACAGATGAAAATTAGAAGTTAATATAGAAAAAAAAAAGAATGATTTGAAATGGTAAACATAACAGTGTTGTCAGCTTCCATCTCAAGAAATATGTCACCACATTTTATTCCTCCATCCACTCCTACTATGGTGGGGTAGGATAAGAATGAATTAGTAATAAGTAAAGCTATTTGATCTACATTAGTAAAAATAGCCTCACCTCATAGAAAAAAAATGGAAAAAATTCACATTTTAAACCTGTAACAGTGCTACTTAAATTGTTCTATTATCAACTTTGATATGTAAAATACAGTTGGTTGTTAAAACCATATAAAATCCTGAATTTAAAACTTTTTGTAAAGCTAAAATGTCAGGTCATAAAAGACACCATATTTGGTATCCTTCTTGTGTGTGGTTTTTTTTCGGTGTCTTGTTCTCAATGAAATTCCCTCAAATGCTCCTTAGAGGCAGGTTTGCTTGCAGCAGGATCCATGATGTGAGAGGACTGTAACTCAATTTTCTGATTTAGTAGTGCAGGGTTATTCAAGCATGAAATTACCTATTCATGTAGCGCAATCCCCTTTGCCTGGCAAGTCAAGCCTCAAAAACTTGATGTCTACTGTGATTACAGCTGTTGACCCAACCAATTGTTGCTAGGATCAGAGTTAAGTTTTTCTGTGTGCCCCACTGAGGAAAATATGTCTCTGTGAACAGCTAAAAGATGAAAATAGGTATGTAGCTCTTCTTAGAATCGCAGCACTATATAATTAACATGCTGGGTTAAAAAGAACAAAGTATGATTATAGCACAGATGAAAAGTGTATTTTTTGAACTTTTATTTTAGGTCGGGGTACTTGAAAAGTGTATTTCTTTAATTGACATTCAGTTTAAACAAGTTTCTTTTAACAAAAATTCTACCAGGTTTAAGAATTACAGAGAAGGCAAAGTCCAACTCAGCTTTGTCTGTGACCATCTGCTCTGTGGGAAGCAATGAAAAACAATTTGGTTTTCCTCATTAACCTAATCAAACACCGTAAGTGCGGTTGTTTAGCATTGCAACCTCTGAAGTATGAAAATTCAAATAGTGCAAACCTGTCCAGGAGTAATTTTGAGCCAGAAATTTTAGTTACATATGTAATTGTATTTTTTCCTAGTAATCACTTCAAAAAAGAAAACAGGTGAACCTAATTGTATTAATATATGTTTAATTTACCCAATATATCAAAAATATGATTGCTTTGAACACTTAACAAAAAACATGTCTGATGAGATACTTTATATTCTTTTATTCATACTAAATCTTTGAAATCTGATGTGAATTTTATACTTAATGGACATCTCAGTTTGACATAGTCATATTTCAAATGCTCAATAGCCACCTATGTTCTATCATATTGAACAGTGCAGATCTACCATCCTTAACATCATAAAATATTCTCTCTGAATTCAAGGATTTTCAGAACCTTTAAGTGGCAAACAGTGGAGTATGTGAAATGATTGAGAAGAATAGACAAGGCTACCTGCTTTAATGAGGTGTTTTTCAATATGATAAGGCTATCTAAAAAATAGGTTTTCTTTTTTTATGCAATGGGAAAAGTCACAAATATTCTCTCTCACACTCACACATATGTGCGTGCGACACGCACACACACACACCACTTAAATTGTTGGCTCACTGACTTCTCTTTTCCTGAGCAGAGTAATGGATTAAGAAAAGATCTTGGAAAGCTGCAGTTAGAAGCAAGAAAATTGTCATTTTTGGATGAGATTTAATGGAGTGATAGGAGAGACTGAAAACATCAACTTTAGGAAGAGAAATTCAGAGGGGTAACATTTTGTTGTGCGATATGAATGTAATCAACCTGAATAATCCACTCCATAGTTTTTGGTAAAGTGTAAACCACTTTTCAACTTGGAAAGATGTTTAATTGATGGTTTTCTGAATATAACGTGATACCTATGAAACGGGAAAAGTTCCCTTATGCCCCTCATAGGGCGTGCAGTGGGGTGTGGCTTGCTTCTTCAGTGCCCCGCCACTCAAAACCGTTTGGGAGAGCAGGCAGATGGACAAGTTGTGGGCCTCCGACCCACGGCAGTGTCTAGGGGTGAATGTTACAGCTCCTGAGGCCCCGGTGGGCGTGTGTTACCGTGCGCAGGCAGCTTGTGTTTATCAGCTCAGTTAGACACCTCCTGCCTTATAGCAAGAACAGAGGACTTTCTGTATCCCAGAGGTTCTTGCCTTGGTGTGCCAGAAGAATCGGATCACATGTGGACTTGGAGAATGAGTGCAAGGTTTTATTGCGTGGAGGTAGCTCTCAGCAGATGGGGGAAGCCAGAAGGGAGATGGAGTGGGAAAGGTGGTTTTCCCCTGGAGTCGGGCTGCTCAGCAGCCGGGCTCTCCTCCAAGGGCCCCGGCCAAACTGTGCATCGTTTGGACAGTCGATGACTTGAAGGTGCCTGTCAGTGTGCCCTTAGGCCAGTGCGTTTCTCTGTACGTCCAGCCACTTATCTTCTTCCATCAGTGTGTTCCTCTCCATGTCCAGCCGCTTGTGTGCCTGCCCGCTAGGGTCTCAGGATTTTTATAGGCACAGAATGGGTGTGTGACAGGCCAGGGTGGTCTTGGGAAATCCAGCATTTGCGTGTGGAGCCAGGAGCGCCTGTCCTCACCTAGCTCTGCGGGTACCCAAGGACCCGCCGTTCTCCTCCCAGCACTTTCCTGCCCCACTCCTGTATCACCTACATGGGTCACAAAGTCACCAGGTTTATTTTGGTTATATTTACATTCACATGGATTGAATAACAAACAATATAGCTTTATTTTTTAAAAACTTTTAATCTGCCTGGGGCCAATTATATAGCATACACTTTATATATATATATATACACACACACACACTCATATTTTATAAATATACACATGCACACTTAACAGCATTATGAAATAAATTAACTTGTCCATTTGTGTATGCAAACAAACATGGTATAAAACTTCAGATTTATCTTTATAAAATTTGTTTTTTATCTTTGTTAGCCAGCAATTAGGTCCATTTTTATAGATGTTTCTAGTAATTTGTTTATTTTAGTCACATATGTGAAATTTTTAGAAATATTATTTAGTTATTTAAAGACTGATCTTGAAGGACAAAGGTTTTCAAAGTAAAAATCTAAAAGTTTTAAGGTTGTTATCTTGTGATTTACTTAATTAAGGCTTATGTGTAGCTTGAAAAAGATGTTAAATCTCTTTGCTGTCAAGAGCTAGTTTCAATATTTCAGAAGTACATGACTTAAAAATTTACACTAATAATTCTCATTCACAACATTGAAAGTTGAGATTTGTTGAGTTCTTTAAATTGGCTATAAGTTCCATTTCTTGAGTTAAAAGCTATTAAAAAATAATTAGAATAGTAAGAGTAAATGTCACGTAAATGAAAACATTTTGACTAAACTAGTAGTGTGTGTTTGCGTGTCAGATCAACACAGTCATGTGTTTCTTAGCAAGGAACTATACACATGCATATGTTTTGCTTCTGCTCAGGATAAGATTGCAAATCCCCCGGCTCTTTCTGAACAATTACAACAGATAATTTTATTTGAAAATATTCCATAAATAATATATAACTGTTGTATGCACAAATATTATATGTGTTTATTCTTATGATTCACTTCAACTTTCTCTCAAATGATACTGATATCTCTAGCTGCTTTGTTTTTCATTCTTATTAAATAGAACTCATGGACTCTGGTCTGGAGGCATCCAAGTTGTGTTGTTCAGTTGCATCTCCAGAATTAGGTCATCTCTCCTTGGGGAACAGTAGATGACCTCCCTCAGAACTGATCAGTCTGCAGTTTTGTTTCGTGAAGAACCATGACCATAACTAAACATCACTTGAATGTTGAAGGTTTTTCTTTCTCTATAACTTTTCTCCAGCAGCCTGATTCCCTCCAGATTCCTGGCCTGATCAGTGACAGCCCTTGTCCTGACAGGGGCTGATGAAACCCACCACAATGTCCCAAGAAACTCTTGATTCAGTGCTGCACCCTTGTACCACAGAAATAATAACGCATCTAATTTACCTTCTCTTGTTGCTTGAGAGTGACTGTCAAAAGTTTACTTTGCTTTCAATGTTTATAGGTAATAAGTGTCAGCAAACTTCTTGGGTTTTAATACCAGCTCCACTTCTGACTATCTATACTGTTTTGGGAAAATTACCTAGCCTCCGTAACCTCAATTTCCTAGTCTGTAAAATGGGAATAATAATAGCAGCCTATTTGGGAGGATTACTATGAAGATTAGATGACTTGAGGGCAAGATGTATTAATTCCTGTAAACCAAGTTGAATAGGACCTGGCAAATGGTAAGCAACCAATAGATACCAGTTATTATTACCATCGTAAGATAAGTGTATTTGTGGCTCTAGACTGCACAGCAGAATCACCCAATGAAAATTTTAAAAATCAAGCTACTTGTGTCCCAGCCTAAACTTAGTGAATTAGAACATCAAGAGGTAAGTCTCAGCATATGCTTTTTTTTTCTTTTAAAAGTTCCAAAGATGATTCTGATATTGCAGCAAAGTTTAAGTCTTACTGCTGCAAGAAGATATTATCATTCTAATTGGTGTCCAGTTTTTATTAATTACAAGTTAATCATATACTAACAGTGACCATTCTGTGCTTTACTGACTCTAGACCATTATTCACTGTCATTATTTATGTAGAGATCTCACATGAGAGGTTGAGACCAATTCTTTTCCTATGCCATTTACATGCCATTTTTAAAAAGTGGAGGTTGGGAAGAAGAGCCCACCGTATTGAAGTTTAACTATGAAAATACAGTGTAGACAGAAAGGGAAATCTAGATTTTAGTTCAGCCGTAGAGTGAACAGTCTGGGGGATTGTTGGTGAAAGGTTGAGTTTACATGAACAGATGGTAGATCTGAATTCTGTTGTATCTTTGTTTTCCCCAATATTTCCATTGCACCTTTAGAGCACAGTTGCACTTTAGTCAGGGTAAACTTTTTCAGGTTTGCCCCAATATTGTTATTAGCTAAGATTTATTAAAGGCCCTCTGGGAATTAAAAACTGTTTTAGGGGCTTTACATGATTTTATCTCAATAATGCCATTAATTAGGAACTAATTAATATCACCATTTTACCTATAAGGAGGCTGAAGTCAGAGAGATTAAGCAACTTGCCTAAAGCTGCAAAGTTTATAAATGGTATAGCCAGGATTTCAGCCTGGACTCCAGAGCCATATATATTTTTTTTTTATTTTAAGTTCTAGGATTCATGTGCAGAATGTACAGGTTTGTTACATAGGTATACATACGCCATGGTGGTTTACTGCACCCATCAACCCATCATCTAGGTTTTAAGCCCTGCATGCATTAGGTATTTGTCATAATGCTCTCCCTCCCCTTGCCCTCCACTCTCCGACACGTCCTGATGTGTGATTTTCCTCTCCCTGTGTCCATGTGTTCTCGAGAGCAGTGTTCTTAACCACTGCTCTGTACTGCTACCTCCCGCAACTGCAGCTCTTCAGCCCGTCCCACTTTAGAATAAATACATCCTCTTAAAGACGACTATTTTGGGTAAACGTAAATATTCTTCTTCTGGGCATTTCTTTCTCTCTCCTGACTTTTGTCATGAGCTGCAGGTTTTGGCCACTACTCTACCTTCTTCATTAAATTTGCTTTTCTTAGCATTTCCAGTTACAGTGCTATTAAAAACAGTTTTTCATTTTCTTTTAAAAATGTACAATGGGAAAAATGCAGCCATCTTTCCCTCAGGCCTCTTTCCTCTAGACATAATTAAACAATCCACATCAATAAATGACTCAACCAGGTGAAACAGAGAATTCCTAAGAAACCATAAATCTCACAAGTTTCAAAGGCTGCTGCTCATTTCACATTGTTCAGATGAAATATATCACCCTAAATTCAACTTTAATCATTTTACCTTGATTGTCTTTGCTCCTTATACTTCTTCAGATTTTCAACACTTTGGTCTTTCTAATTTTAGTCAAGGCCTTCCACACATATAGGAGCTCACAGCTTCTTTGTGGTAATTAAAGATGAGCCTCTTCAAATTTTGAAAAAAAAAAAAAAAAAAATCTCAGCTCTGGGGCTTAAATGAACTCCTCGGTCTCAGGTTTCAAACCATTGAATAGTGATATTTTCCAAACACCCTGCACAGCCAAGCACTTGCAGTGAAGTGATTTTGCCACTGGGGAGCTTCTATTCTGGTGCCCCAACCCCTGCTCATGGTACCAGAACCCTAACTCCACTCTACAGAACTGTACTGCTCCTATTCATAGATCTATGATTAGGATGATATTGACCCACCCAAGCTAGAAACAGAAACTGTGAAGTCCGGTCTTTTGTTCACCTTAATTGCATGAGGCCTGGGCCTGTGAGTCAGTTCAAACCAATGTGACATTGCAAATATTTGTGATGTCTTCTGGGTAAAAAGCTTGTCTTTCCACTGAGACCTATGAACACCGTGTTACCTCTTTACTTCTGGACATTGAAATACAAGATTGTAAAGCCTAGAACTGTTGCAGCTATTTCTGATAAAAAGAGAAAAGCCAGTCTTAGAAATGATCTGATACTCAAAAAAAAAAAAAAAAGTCTCATGAATTATGTGTGAGAATTCAGTCAAACCATAGTCAGAGAACTCTGAGCTTTTTAATTCCTTTTTATGCTTAAGTCTGTGTCATCTGTGATTTTTGGCTACATACAACATAAAGAGTTCTAAATTATATTCCAAGAGAGAAACGGAAGAGTTCATGCTTGAATTATAAGTCTTTATAGAAGTTCTTTTATTTGTTTTCTTTAATTTTTTAATTAATCTACTGGTGTTAGTCATACCAAAGACACAGAAAAGTGAAATAATTAGGTAATCACAGATTCAGAGGCAGCATAAAGATAGAAATAAAAAACAAACTGTACCAAAATTTAATTCCTGTTTAAAGGCTTTGATTCAATCAACATGATCATTAATATGTATTTGAATATGTAGGTGATTCTAATAGGAATCTACTACCAGTCACTGTTAAGTGAGTTTATTTTCAGTTGTATAAACTTTGTAATAATTATATATTCAACCATATTTCAATAGTCACAATGTAGTTATAGATGTGGACTTTCACAATCCAAAGCTCTTTGGTTGCTCTTTGAATTCATATTTCCAAGAATTAGGTTCTACTAAAATTATCATTTCATGACCTCTTTGTTGAATGCCCTTTGGTAATATCTTTGCTAGGTGGTCATATATCCAATGCTTAAGCATCATGGGTTCTAATTTTGATTGGATTTTACTATTATTATATGCTTCCTTACTCTCAAGAGATGAATCATCTGATTGCTATCTCATTCCCTAAGTGTGTACACGTGAAAGCCTTTTCGATGTTCAAAGATGTCCTTTATAACTTTTATGTATTTTTAAATAATCTCCAATATCTTCTCAGGATAAGTTCCCCCAACATCCTCAAGTTACATGACTTTTTAAAAAACGTCAGGCAGAGGTTGTGGTGAGCCGAGATCGCATCATTGCACTCCCGCCTGGGCAACAAGAGCGAAACTCCATCGCAAAAAAAAAAAAAAAAAAAGTCTATTAGACATTTTCTTCAGGCCAAAGACATGAATGACAGTAAAATATGTAAAAGAAAGGTGGATAAGGACCAGAAACATTCATTATTTGTAGATAATATGTTTCTCCAAACAAAAAAGCCCAAGGAAGCCTAGGGCAGTGACCACGCATTGCATTCCACGTGGTGAAGAATGAACTTTTCAATCAACTGAACTGGTAAAGTTGACTTTCCCTATTCCAAAAGGGTCTATCAGAAGAAAATAAATGAGTACATCTACCTCCCTTGATACACATAATCAATTCCAGATGATTAAAGACTTCAAACTAAAAAGTAGAACACTAAAACGATTATTAATATATTTAGGAGAATGTTTTATCATTTCAGGATAAAAGAGAAAAACTTTTAAAGAACTCAGAAGGGAACATAAGCTCTGAAGAAAAAGACTGATATTTTAAATTAATTGAAAATTAAGCACATCTATTCATTGGACAGCATCCAGTAAAAAACAAAAACAAAAAGCAAACAAAAAAAACTAGCGACGAATAAGCAGAAGATATGTGTAGCATATATAACTGATGACAGATTAATCCAGAACATACAAAGTATAGTAAGTAATTCTTAAAAGACACTCATCTAGTGTAAAATTATCTAGATAACAGAAACACAAATGGTCAAAAAAATATATGAAAAGAAGCTTAACTTCATTGTAATCAAAGAAATGCAACTAAAAACCGTAATGAAACCCAATTTTATATTCATCAGATTTGCACAAATTAAAACAGAGAAAAATAGCAAGTGTTGGCAAGGATGCAAATCAATAGATATTCCCAGACATAACATTGAAGAAAAAACAGCAGCAGATATATACATGTAAAATAAATTGAATTACACTTTTAAGAAATTACCTTTTTAAGAAATTAAAAAGGTAAAATGATTTTACATGTTGTTTAGGAGTACATGCATATGTATTCAAAGTAGAAACAATGCATAGAAAAAACACATTTAATTCAGAACAGTGAATAACTATTGAGACAGTGAAATGGGGCCATCAGAATAAGTGACCAGGAGGTTTAATTGTACCTCACATGTTTTAAATCTTTTATTTTCTTTTTCTTTGTCATTTTTTGTTTTGTTTTGTTTTGTTTTTGCTTGGTGACTTTTTTACTGTATTATAGTATATATGCACAACATAAAATTTACTATTTTGGTCATTTTATGTGTACAATTCAGTGGCATTAGGTACATTCATAATGATTATGTTTTCGATAGTTAAAATAAGTTTCTTCCCCTTATGGAAGTAACTACTGTACTGGAACAGAAAATTTGGTTGGACAGGGTACTGAAAATCATTGGAACTTCTTTAACTTACAGGAAACAAGACTTGGAGTCCCTATAGGTACCCTATAAGGGGTACTTTCAGCATAGAATCTCCTTCTGGCTGAGATTACAGAACAGAATATAAATGTTATTAACTTTTTGAAAAAATCAATAGTAACATGACCCAGTAACAAATTAGAATATGTGTAGGAGGGAACTGAAGGGTCAAGGAGTTAATAAGGTTATCTTACAAAGTGGAGAATTAAGATATACTGTCTGTGGTTGTTGTAATACAAAATAGAGGTTTAGATATGCTACCTAAAAATATACAAATACAATTACTAGAGTCATATAGCCTTAGTATTATAAATATATCAGGAAAAGGAGTAGGATATAACTAAACTAAATCTAGCATAGCAGAATGTCAGTGGTTAATGCTGACTTTTCCAACAAAAATGTATGTATGTGTTCAAAATAAAAAGTTAATAGTATATGATTTACAGCTATGGAGAAGTAAGAGCAGAAAGAGGTCCAAGTGCTTGCACCTAAGGAGCTGGACTCGGGGTGGGAAGTTGATAAGGAAATTGTGGCTTTTAATGATAATTTCTTCTGTTTTTTTTAAAGTAACTTGCTTGTATTCTTTGATTAAAAATAATTATCGTGGTATGTTTAGAAAACTGATTCTGTTCTGCTCTGAATGTCTCTCTCAGATTTATATCTAAATTTTAATTATTATTGACAGTAGTATACTTATAGTATTGCTGTAAAAAATGGAATGCAGGAAGAAAGGGGAAGTATTTTAAGTCTAGGAAGTAGAATAAAATATGCTGCAAAAAAATGTTTTAAGTTTAGTATTCCTTGAAACATAATTCAATCTTGATTTTCAGGAGAAGTTTTCACTGTATAAGTCTTTCTATATAATCAAACAGAACACAAAATGGGTACACTGAACCTTAGGAAACTTGAGGTTTAGTAAATTTTCCTTTTTTAATACCTCACCAAAAATGGTTGTGTTAATTTAATTTTTTATATTCATGCAATTCACTTCCAAGACAAGGTAATTAACGAGGGTTTTATAGTTGTTTGACAGTGGAAACTAAACAAGATATGTATCAGTGGAGTAATTATTGCTTATGTATGTATTAGAATTTCTCTATTAGTAAAAAAATTCATCAGTCTTATAATTATGTCATAAAATTTGATTAGGGACATAAAACTGGAGATTGTAATACTATTAGAGTGCAGGGAATCTGCAATTTTCTAAAAATCTAATTTTGGAATCTGTCTCTTTTGGATACCAAATACAGAATTTTTTGACCCTAGAGTAAGTAAGCTTTTATCTGAACTCTTTCTTGAATTTTCTAAGACTTGTAATAATCAAGGCTTGGATTGAAAGCATAATAAATTATTCAGAGATGCATTATATACTTGATTTTATAATTACCAAGCAAGAATTCCAGAGATATTCATAGTTTCACATTCCACATAGACTCCTCAGAAATCATATCTTCAACGTAAGTAAAGTAACTTCCACTAGTAATTTATTTATTTTTTAATCAGGGATGGGGGATTAATTCTTAAATATTAAGGCATTAAAGTTTCTACAAATTGTTATCCCTTTAAGATTTTATTTTAGGAGTCATGAAGATATATTGGGTAGTGAACACAGAATTAGATTTTGTCTTTGCATATTCAAGTCAATCCTCTAGGTATGATTATCATTTAACTTATGTAATGCATAATTTTTCTTATCTCTTTTGAGATAAGAAAAGAATTTCAATAGAATTACTGCATGAACTATGGAGATGGGGTAGTGAGTAAAGGGAATATCCCACCAAAGGTGTGAACTGTGGTCTGGTAAGAGTATAGCAAGAGGAATAGAAGAAATGCTACTACATTACTTTTAATGAATTTCCCATGGAGATTGTCTTAGTCTGTTTGTAAAGCTATAATAAAATATCATAGACTAATTTATAAATGACAGAAATTTATTTCTCACATTTGGAACTTGGGAAGTCAAAGACCAAGGCACTGGCAGGTTCAATGTCTTGTGAAGCTCCTGGTCTCCACTTCCAAGATGGCAGCTTGTTACTGCATTATCTAGAAGAAAGAAATACTGTGTCCTCACATGGCAGAGGCTAGAAGGGCAAGAGGGCCACGTATTTTGTGAAGTCTCTTTTACCAGAGCCTTAATCCCATTCACAAGGGAGGAGCCCTCATACCCGATCACTTCTTACATGCCTCACCTCTTGCTACTATCACATTGGCCATTAAATTTTAATACCTGAATTTTGGAGAGGACACATTCTGACTATGGCAGAGATTAAGCTATAAAACTTGACTAACATACATGATGAGACAGTTCATCTATTAAGATTTATTTTGAACTAAAGAGGTTTTGGAAGCTAGCCTAGAAAATGTATATCTTATATAATTTTGTTTTTCCAAGAACATGCAATTCTATTTTACAGCAATTAAATGAATTTTAAGAAAATACTTCGGGAATAGTATCAGTTCCTACATTTGAAGTCTCTTTATATGTATATGTGTGTGTAGTCACATCAGGTGGTGTATATAATATTCTTTGTATTAGTTTGTAAGAGCTATTATCAAGTTCAGCTAGCTAACTGAAGAGATTGTGGTCAGCCTACAAAGAGTTGTCTTGTGTATTAATAATGTAATCTGAATGACTGCACAGTGATGAAATTATACTGTTGGTAGTTAATAAAGACAATAGAAAGTCTTGCATGAACGTGTATTGATGACAGCATGGGAGAATAATTCTGTCTAGTTACACTTTGAAATCCTGGCATGTCATAGAAGCTTTGTTTGATTTGTTGCTGTTGCTTTCTTGACAAAAATTCAATTTAGGGAGGAACTCTGAGACCAACGCATCTGTTACCTGCTTTGTGAAGCATGGCATTGAAGACTGTCTTATACCTATTAGCAAGCATGGCAAGAAGACATTAGTAACAATAACATACATGCATAGCATCACCTTCTTACTTTATTTAAAGTGTCATGGGATTGGGTCCCTTAGATAACTATTTTAAACAGGTTTAGATAATCTTGCAGTTTAAATATGCAGAGGCTACCAAAACCACGGACCATAAAATGTTGTTCTTTAGATCATATTTTAAAAAAAGTATCCTTGGTTATCTCCTCTTTTCAACGGCTTCTTTTATCTTCATTTTGTTTTGATAATGGTAAGAGTTAATTTTAAATGTTTTTGCCATAAGCATGTGTTTTTGGGAATTATTTGCTTAAAAAATAGGCATCTAGTTGAGCAAGTATGTCCCAAAAGATTGATGTGTGTCTGGTAGTGCTTGCCCTTCACCTAAGTCCTTGTTCCATTAGAGTGACTGTTATTGACAGAGCACCATCTTTGATTCTTCCTTGACACCTAAAGACTCAGCAAGAGTCACCTAATTTTATTATTGCTATTTATAAATTGTCCCTTGACAATCACATTTTTACAACTAAGACACATTGATCAAAGTAACTTTCTGGCGTTTATACTGCTTACCCTTAGATTTAATTCAATCCAAAATACTTTCGTGAAACACCTACTTTGTGCCTGGCTGCAGGCAAGGTTGCTCTGTCTAGCATGGGAGAAAAATAACTATATTATAGAAGAATAATATATAAGATGTTAATAGAGCATCTATTGTGGAAAAGATAAAAACTTTTGCTTTCATGGGAAGGGGCTAGATTGGGGTAGGCAGGAAAACCCCTGTAAGGTAATATTTGATCTAGATTTTGAATTATATATGTATTTTAATTACATATAGTAAGTACTGTATGTTCCCTGATGAAGTTCTGTTTTTCAGGGAATGCTGCTGCACTTAGAGTCCTTGAGAGTGCACTTCTACTTTTAGACTGGTAGAAACATGAATGGAGGTAGCATTTTTTAAGGCACATATTCTTAAGTAGACACTTTACAAATTATGATTATGATTCTCAGTATCCTCTTTCTTTAGCCGTGGGCCAGGGAGCCAGGGTCATTTAAAACAATATAGGAAAATAATACATTTGAAGACTGGAGAAAATTTAGGAGATTTTACTTGTTACCTGATGGCCAACACCAAGATCCAAGCTTTCTTCACTATGAAGATTTTATAAACATATATTTATTAATCTCCTCATAGCTTCGCCCATCTTTCGCCACCATGGCGTTCTATTAAAAAAAATTAAGAAGCTATGTTTAGGTCCAGTCTCTTTTGATATTCCAAACAGGCTAAAACCATATACTTCAGCATTTCAGCGTATGTAACAATTATCCAAAATGACTACCATCGGTGATTCCAAGGTAACTGTGCATCACGTTATCTCAGAGAACTTAATAACACAGAATTCTGAGCCTAACATTGGATGTTTCGCTGCAATAGGCCTGGGCTAGGAAAATATAATAAAGATTTTTAATATGTAATTTAGGCAAATCTGATTCAGTCATTTTATGAAATGGGGCCTGGAAGCCGTTAATCTAGATTTTATACACCTGCTAATGAAAATATACTTTTTAAAGTTCCGGTCTGTACTTGTGTTTTCAGGGGCTATAACTGGCCCCCAAGCAGAAGTATCCCAGAATGTAAAACTTATTGTAACCCAGTGTGAGGCATGGGGAGGAGGAAGATACAAATTAATGAAATTCATTATGAGCACTCATAACTAGTTAGCCATTTTCGCCTTGAGCAACCCTGGCAGAAAATTATGGGAGAATAAATGTCAGTGTTTTGTATTCCTCTTATTCAATTCCAGTTCTCTTTTCATGTTTAACATCTGGATGATTAATAACTTACTAATATTCTGCAATGGGAAGCTCTCAATTTATCAATGTTGAAAGACTTACTGTCAAGCTATCAGAATTGGCATCCCCAGTTGTAACAGAATTGTCTTTTCTATGAACTGTCTCATGTCGCATTTTCTCTCTCTCACTCTCTCTCTCTCTGTCTCTCGATAGATAGATAGATAGATAGATAGATAGATAGATAGATAGATAGATAGATTTTTAATGGCAGTTTTTTTCACTATAAAACCTCTTCCTAGTCATGTAATTCCTTTCAAAGTCATTCAGACCAAAAGATTGGAGGCTCTCCCTAACTCCTGATTTCCAGGGAACCCCCCATTCATCCATTGCACCTCCAGTCTTCCCTGTATCAGTAAATGATGACTCCTTCCACCTGGTGCTTTGGAGAAAATTCCAGGAGTCTTTCTTGACTTTTCTTTGATTTATACCACACCTTTCAATTTCCGCTACATGAAAGCCCTATTCATCCAGCTCTATAATATAGCCTGAATTAATTCAGTTCTCTTCCTTTCCTGTAACAAATCACTACCATTACCTGTGTTTCTGCTGTTGTCTACCTACGATCCATTATTTATGCAGTAGCAAGAGGAGACTATATAAAAACTAAGTGGGATAGGGTCACTCCTTCAATAGTGATTCTCCAATAGATTCAAATTGCTTTAAATAAGATGCAAAATCTTTACCTTACCTACTATGCCATCAATCTCTGACTTCTGCTCTCCTCTTACTATACCTCTAGTATCACATTCCCACAAGCCCATTTTGATCCGAACACACAGGACATAATTCTGTTCTTTGGACACTGGGACTCATTCACTCTGGACCATTGCCCTCCTTCCTCTGACACATTTTATCCCAGACTGCCTCCTCATTAATAAAGTGTAAGTTCAAACATCAGCCATCTCAGATAGTCTTTCACTGCTCAGCCTAACTGTAATGCCACCACTCTATTCCCTCTCTCAATATATTACCCTATTTAATTGTTTCATAGAACTTATTTTTTAATTGTATAGTGATTTAATCCAAGTTTTTCACTCTAAAATATAAGATGTGTCTGTCTTATTACTGTATTTCTAACTCTAGAGAAGTCCCTTATATATTGTAAGTATGCAATAAATATTAACTGAATAAATAAAGTAATACATTTCAAGGCACAATAACTTGAATCATTGATTTTCATTTTTTGCAATTTGAAAGTTCTGCATTATGAGAGGACCTTAATATTTTTTAAGACTCACAATTATTCTAACAATTCTCCTTTTCCCAGTTGAATCTCACCACATTCCATCTTCCACAGAGTTGCCAGAGTTAAATTTCTAAACCAATAAGGTGATGGACTTCTTACCATTCTCCAAATCCATAAGATAAAGTCAAAAGTCCTGAGCAATGTCTAAAGGCTTTTTATAGTTTATTCCCCATCTGTATTTTTAGCTTTATTTTCTGCCTCTTCCCTTTGTACTATACTATGTAACCACATAAAACTTGAGTAGTCTCAGACATATCATGTTATGTTGTGATCCATGCCTTTGCCAGTACTAGTACATTATTCCTTTTGAAGTTCACATCAAGTGTCAGTTCTCCACTCTTCATTGGCAGTTAGTTGTTTTCACAAGTCTCTGTCTTAGTGTTTAATACAGCATATGGTAATTATTTATTTATATGCTATGCTAGCCCTGACGACTAACATAGTGTGCTCAGCATACGTCCCATATGTGTAAATTGAGTGAGTGGATGAATGGGTGGATGGGTAGATGAATATATGAAAGATGTCTTCTACTAATTCATAATCATCATGTGAATAGGATCCTTTCCCATTCATCTAAGTGTTCCCTTGACACTGGGCTTTAAACATGGTAAATACCTTTATTACTTATTAAGGCAGTGGAGAAAATAACTGTACTTATTTATCCATTGAACCATGATAAAAGTACTATTAAGAGAGTGGCTAAAGTAGGGGTATTCACATACTTTTACCTAAAGAAACATTGTCTTCATCTTAAAAAGTTTTTTATTTGTGTGTCTTCTACACCTGTGTTAGAGAACACAGGTGTAGAACACACACCTGTGTAACTGGTAGCCACTAGTTATTTGAGGGTACTGAGCACTTGAAATGTTTCTAGCCTAAGCCAAAGTGTGCTGTAAGTATAAAATATATACACTTAGCAGAAAAAAATAATGCAAATTAGCTAGGCAATAACTTAACATGCATTATATATTGAAATGTTAATAATTTGGGTATGTTGTCACATAGACACTGTTATTAGTTCATTTTCATGCTACTGATAAAGACATACCCAAGACTGGACAACTTACAAAAGAAAGGTTTGTTGGACTTACATTTCCATATGACTGGGGAGGCCTCACAATCAAGGAGGAAGGCAAGCAGAAACAAGTCACGTCTTATGGAGATGATGGCAGGCAGAGAGAGAGCTCATGCAGGGAAACTCCCATTTTTAAAACTGTCAGATCTCATGAGACTCATTCACTATCACAAGAACAGCACAGGAAAGACCCTCCCTATAATTCAACCGCCTCCCACTGGATTCCAAAAGATAATTTATTTTTAATTTTGGAATAGGTCCAACTTTAGTATCAGGAAAAAAAAATTCTCTGGTTTTCTTTATTTGACTTCATTCAGCTTTATTTAAATGTTTTATTTTGCATTGTATTTTATTTACGGGCTCTGACATACATGTTTTGAAACAATTATGATTTTACTTTTATTTCTGTAGGAAAAATTTTGTTTTTGAAATCATATATCCATCTATTTATCTATCTATCTATCTACAGAGAGAGAGACAAAGACACTTTAATTTTTAGTTGGAAGTTGTGGTTTTCAATGAATCTGCTTACTTACAAATATTTACCTAGTAAACATTCTAGGTGTGGAATCACAGTTGTCTAGGGGTACAAGAGGAAGGGGGGCCGGGCATAGTGGCTCACACCTGTAATCCTAGAGGCCAAGGCGGGTGGATCAGCTGAAGGCAGGAGTTGGAGACCAGCCTGACCAACATAGTGAAACCCCATCTCTACTAAAAATACAAAAACATTAGCCGGGTGTGGTAGTGGGTGCCTGTAATCCCAGCTACTCAGGAGGCTGAGGCAGGAGAATTGCTTGAACCCAGGAGGCGGAGCTTGCAGTGAGCCAAGATTGCGCCATTACACTCCAGCCTAGGTGACAGAGGGAATCTCCAAAAAACAAAAAAAAAAAAAACAAAAAAAAGAAAGAAAACAAGAAAAAAACAGGAAGGGGATTTAGGGGATTTGAGAGTTTAAGGAATAAGTCTAAGGTCAAGAACATGGTCATTTCATCATGCATTTCACCATGCAAATCAGCAATCAGGATTTATATATCAAATTTGATCATCTTTTTCATCTCTGATATCATACCCTGTTCTAGAGCTTTACTACTTTTTACCATGATAATTTCAACAATCTCCTGTTATCCTTCTCTCCAGTATTGTCTGCATTAAATCCATGTTCCACACTGCCACCAGAGAGATGATTAAATATTTATAATTTAAAACTATCACTTTCCTAAGTGAGAGCCTTTGTTAATCACTAACTATGACCCCATTAAATACAGAGATAAAGTCTAAATCCCTAGCTAGGGTATACATGCCCCTGTGCAATTGAAATCTGGCTACCTCCAATATCATGTCTTGTTTGATGCCTCCCCTACCTCCTGCTACATGTTCTAGCAACACCAGTCTTGTGTTCCTCATTCTCATCTCCATAACCTGCTCTTCTCCGCTTTCCTTTGCTGACTCTTTTTGTTGCTCTTCCATTAATAATCTGTTGAATTATGTATCATTTCCATACCCAATTTTATTATAAATCTGTTTATTATAAATTACCCGACAAGACTGCTTGTTCTGTAAGGCAGAGATCTTGCCTTATTCTCTGTGGCTTGTTTTCCTCATCAGAAAAATGAGAATGACCCATTACTTACATTGTAGGAGGAGTGAGTTAATACATGCTCCTGGCAAATAATCAGTAATCATTAAATGTTATTTATATCACTTAATATAATTATTATAATTATCAATATTAATAGCAATTTGTTATTACCACACTGTTAAGCGCTCAGTAATGTGTATATAGTAAATAAAGATCAGGTGGTTAATTATATTTAGAATCCCAGGAAAAAGGGACAGGGAAGAACTGAGTTGAATTAAGAAGGAAAAAATTCAAAAAGCAAGCTTGAGACCAGAAGTCTCTAACTGGAACTACTGATTCCTCTACCCTGGTCTAAACCTTGATCATTCAATTAGCTTACATACTGTCTCCTGAGGAGTCATTTTTCATATATTTATTGCAAGTTCCCTCAGAGATCATTGTAAGTATTAGATGATGTCAGATAGGACAAAGGGAACATATGTGGCTTTGGAATAGGACTTTTCAATGTACCCCCTTCAGCATTATCCTGATTTACTTCCTGTAATTCTATACTGCTAATTTGGTTTTTTTCTATTTCAATAATGAATGCCTAGGGGATCTGTTTTAAGCAACTAATAAGGATGTTAGCAATTTTTCATCAGTTCAAGTTAGATCAAAGAGGAAATCTATCATGTAGTTGGTAAAAACAAAATTAACCAAAAGGTCATTCTAGAAAAAGCTGTAAAAAGAGCAAGAAAAATCTCATATCACTTAATTGCTTATGATTTAAGTAATTGACTTGTTCTCACTTTTTGCCTGACACTAATGATATTATTTAGTAAGCATAATATATTGTTATAGAACAGACCTAGTTCCTGGTTTTTTGAGTCATTATGAGAAAATCAGAATTTAGAGTCAGAAACTAATTGAACTAGTCATTATGAGAAAAGCAGAATTTAGAGTCAGAAAACTAATATGTATAGAAATAAATATATTTTACATTAAAATAAGTATAAAATCACTTCATACATGTTGCTGCAAATATGTAATGTAATGTGTGAAATCTAGTATTAGGTAATAGTTACTGAGAATCTATTTTTTCACATGTAATTGTCATAATGATCTGGAGCTCAGGTTGTTTCCTGGAGTCATGCAGTGGCAGAATCACAAAATTCAACAGAGATCTGTTTGACCCTGGAGTCTGATATCTGAAGCACTGCCTTGTCTTATTTTAATCACGTTTGTGTGCGTGTGTGTGTGTGTGTGTGTGTGTAGCTAATTGAACTTTTATGCCTAGAACAGTGCTGGTCTAACATTAGATAAGGATCATATACTTTTATTACCTCAAATGCCCATGAGTATCATATTTTTTAAATCAGTTATCCTACTTCAGCTACCCAATCTCTAAAACTATATATATTTTTATCCTGTAGACTGTTTTTATAATGAGATCCATGTCTATTACCTTCATTGAAGCACAAATAAGTAGAAATTTTTTTTTTATTTCAATTAACTTTGTCCTGCTGCAAGAGATACCTACAATCATAGTATTTAAGGATTTAATAAGTAGGTCTGTATTTCCCCTTTACAATTTCTGTATGGCTTTATAAACATTAAAGACATCCCTTCTATACTGTCCTAATTCCAGGTCAAAGACTCATCTTCAGTGTGTTTGGTTATAACAACAAAAACAAGAAGAATTATAATTTTCTTTTAAAAAAAAGTGTTTGTTAAAATTCAGGGGAAAAAAGAAAGAGTACCAATAAATGAGATCAAATGATGTTTCCAACTAGAAAAAAATGAGAATATCCAAATCCGTCTTAAAAGCAAATTTAATTAAATCTGAGGATACAGTGGGGTTTTGTGATGGTGGTAGTTGTTGACCTATTTTTAGGTCACAAATCTCAGCGGAGAATGTAATGAAAGCTAAGGATTTTTTCTTCCAAGCAAAATGCTTGCATGCAAATAAATACAAACTTTTTTCATAAAATTTCAGGGAATAGATAGGGCCCAAAGGATGGACCTTAGGTTAATAACTTCTGTCTGAATCTATAAATTAGGATTCACTTTACTGAACTGAATTCAGTTTTCACTATCTCCTGCTAAAGATTTGTATCTTCTAAAGCTATAACATGTTTTACTGCTTAACCACTTGATGTCTCCTCCTGTCATTTACATAATGCTGATGGTATTTCATCTCTCCAACTCTGCTAGACATTTTTTTCATTAAAAGTTTCAGAAAATATCCAGCCTTTTAAAAATTGTCCCACATGCCTACTATATTATTTGAACATTATCTCAGAGGGATTATTTCATGTTCCCTTTTTAAATTGTTAATTGACAAATTGTCATGTATATTTTTGTGAGGTCAATTGTGATTTTTGATACATGTACCTATGTGGAATAATTAAATCAATCTAATTAACATATAAATCACCTAAAATACTTGTCATTTTTGTGTTAAGAACATTTGAAATTTACTCTCCTAGCATTTTAAAAATATATGCTATTTAACTGTAGTCACCATGCTGTGCAACAGATCTCACAAAAACTATGCCTCCTGTCTAATTGCAACTTTGTAGCATTTGTCCATCATCTCCCCTTTTCCACCACTCTCAGCCTCTGGAGACCACTGTTCTCCTCTCTGAGTTTGAATGTTTTAAATTCCACTCATAAGAAAGATCATGTGGTATTTGTCTTTCTTTGCTTTGCTAATTTCACTAGCATAATGTCCTCCAGTTTCATTCATGGTGTCACAAATGACAGAATTTATTTATTTTTTAAGTCTGAATAGTATTCCACTGTACATTTATACCACATTTTCCTTATCCACTTATCTATTAATGGACACTTTGGTTGATCCCGTATGTTAACTGTTGTGAATAGTGAGGCAGTGAATAAGGGAATACAGATATATCTTCAGCATGCTAATTTCAAATCTTTTGGATATATACCCAGAAGTGGGATTGCTGGATTATATGGTAGTTCTATATGTAACTTTTGAGAAACCTTTATACAATTTCTCATAATGGCTGTATTAATGTACATTCCCACCAATAATGTAGGGACAACAATGTTGTGTTCCCTTTTCTCTACCATCCTAGTAACACTTGTTATCATTCATTTTTTTCACAGTAGCCATTCTGACACGTGTGAGGGGATATGTTCTTGTGGCTTTAATTTACATTTCCCTAATGTTGGGTGATGTTGAGCATATTTTTATATAGGTGTTGGCCATTAGTATGTCTTCTTTGAGAAATGTCTATTAAATTCCTTTGCTCCTTTTTTAATCAGGTTGTTTATTTGCTACTGGGTTGTTTGAGTTTCTTATGTATTTTGGATATTAGTGACTTGTCAGATGTATGATTTGCAAATATTTTCTTCTGATTCATAGATTGTCTCTTCACTCTATCATTTTCTTTGCTGAGCAGAAGCTTAAAAAGCTATCTTTTGGTGGGGGGGGATACAGAATCTTACTCTGTCACCCAGGCTGTAGTGCAGTGGCGTGAACTCACTGCAGGATCCACGTCCCTGGTTCGAGCAATTCTGGTGCCTCAACCTCCTGAGTAACTGGGATTACAAGCATGTGCCACGACACCTGGCTAATTTTTGTATATTTAGTAGAGACGGGGTTTCACCAGGCTGTCCAAGCTGGTCTCAAACTCCTGGACTCAAGTGATCCTCCCGCCTTGGCCTCCCAAAGTGCTGGGATTACAGGCATGAGCCACCTTGCCTGGCCAAGAAGCTATCTTAGTAATAGTATTTCCTAGTCTTGTTTCTCTTTTTTGTGTGTTTCCCCATATTTTATGAACTTTTAGTTATTGGGAGAAGCCACATACATTTGGTGATAAAGTGTACAGTGCATTTTAAACTATGACATTTATACATTTATTTTTTTATTGAATGTATGTGCCCAACAACTTACTAGGTGCTTGGAATATGATGTGACTGATCTAGAAGGGTCTCTGTTCCAGTGAGGCCTACAGTTTAGAATAAGATTGACAGTAAACCATTAAGCCATAGATAGAGCTGTAATAATAATTTATGATAAGTGGAATGGAAGAAGAGACAGGGCATTGTGAGAAACAGTAATTTGTGCAGGGGCCCACCTATGTGAGGAATATATATTTGGGATATTATATACTTATGACGTTTTGGAGAAGTTATCTGATGTCAATAGAATGACTAGCAGCTAGTCAGATGAGAATGGAGCATAAAATTCCAGTCAACGAGAAAAATATGCCTTGAAGCCAGAAAGATCCTGACGCAGTTAAGGAACTAAATGAAGCCAATGTGCCTACTCATATAAATTATTGGGAGAATGTCAGACAATGTGGTTTGATAGAAAGGCATGGTCCATATTACACAAAATCACAAAATCTACAGGGTCCTATTTAAGAGCTTTCATTTCAATATAATGGGGGACACTTAATGGTCTTACACTGGAGATTGATATGATCATAATTTTATTTTTAAAATACCATTTTGAAGGGGTTAGGAAAAATGAAATGGAACTGGCAAATATGGTGGCAGATAAACTGTTTAGGAGATGACTTTTCTAGTTCTGATAAGAGAATTATGGTGGTTTTAGCTATGAAAGTATAGTAATGATGGATAAAAGAAGATGGAATCAAGATATATTTAGCGAGTAGATTTGATAGTTGGGAGGTGGAAGCAATGTTGGAAATGACACTTAGTTGTCTAGCTTAAATAATTTAATGAATGTGTGTATTATTTTAGAGATGTTGAAAACATGAAGAGAGGCAGGATTGGTAGTTCAATTTCGGCTATGTGAACTTTGAGATGCCTGTGAGACATTTAAGTGGATATATCTAATTGATAGTTCAGAGTAGAGACTAGGGCTTTATATAGAAATGTGTGTTTTCAATATCTACACTCATGCATTGCTTAACAGTGGGAAATGTGTCTTTAGGTTATTTTGTCATGCAAACATCAGAGAGTGTACTTACCATATAGCCTACTACACATCTAGGCTATATAGTATAGCCTATTGCTCCTAGGCTACAGATGTGTATAGTATGTTACTGTAGTGACTACTGTAGGCAACTGTAACACAGTGGTGACTATTTGTGTATCTAAACACATCTACACATAGAAAAAGGTACAGTAGGCCTGGCTCAGTGGCTCACTCCGGTAATCCCAGTGCGTCCGGAATTGGGGGGTTCTTGGTCTTGCTGACTTCAAGAATGAAGCTACAGACCTCTGTGAGTGAGTGTTACAGCTCTTAAAGGTGGTGTATTGTCTCACTGGCCTCAGGAGTGAAGCTGCAGACCTTCGCAGTGAGTGTTACAGTTCATAAAGGTGGAGCATCTGGAGTTGTTCTTTCCTCCCATCTGGAGTTGTTTGCCCCTCTCAGTGGGTTCGTGGTCTTGCTGGCTTCAGGAGTGAAGCTGCAAACCTTCGTGGTGAGTGTTACACCTCATCAGGGTGGCACAGACCCAAAGAGTAAGCAGCAGTAAGATTTATTGCAAAGAGCAAAAGAACAAAACTTCCACACCCTGCAAGTGGATCAAACCCCATTGCTGCTGCTGGCGGGGGTAGCTGGCTTTTATTCTGTTATCTGGTCCCACCCACATCCTGCTGATTGGCCCACTTTACAGACAGCTGATTGGTCTGTTTTACAGAGAGCTGATTGGTCCGTTTAGACAGTACTGATTGGTGTGTTTACAAAGCTTTAGCTAGACACAGAGTGCTGATTGGTGCGTTCACAATCCTTTACACACAAAAGTTCTCCCAGTCTCCACCCATCCTAGAAGCCCAGCCAGCTTCACCTCTGACTGGCCCTCCCTTCTGGACTTTGTGGCTTCTAGCCTGGGTACTCTGGCAGCCCAGAGGGAGCTCCTCCCAGACAACCAAGAGAAAAACAGGGGAAGTGAAGAAGAGACGGAGACCTGCCTTCCTGGCCAACGACCCGCAAAGTGGGAACTGCAGTCCAAGCACGGGACCCAGCCTCCCATCAAGCCCAGCAGGCTCCTTCTGCCGTGCTGAGTGCGGGCTACGGAGCCCGCGCCCACCCTGAACATGCACCTGCTGCGAGCGCCTTGCACAGCCCAGGCTCCTGCCTGCGCCTCTCCCTTCACACCTCACCAGGAGCAGAGGGAGCCGGCTCCTGCCCTAGGAGCCCCAGAGAGGGGCCCCACACAGCGACGGGCTGAAAGGATCCTCCAGCGCGGCCAGAGGGGAGGAGGCCGAGGAGGCGCCAAGAGCGAGTGAGAGCTGCTAGTACCTTGTCATCTCTCACTAGTACTTTGGAAGGCCGAGGCGGTAAGATCACTTGAGATCGGGAGTTCGACACCAGCCTGACCAACATGGAAAAACCCTGTCTCTACTAAAAATACAAAAAATTAGCCAGGCATGGTGGTGCATGCCTGTAATCTCAGCTACTCGGGAGGCTGAGGCAGGATAATCGCTTGAACCCGGGAGGCAGAGGTTGCAGTGAGCCAAGATTGCACCATTGCACTCCAGCCTGGACACCAAGAGTGAAACTCCATCTCAAAAAGAAGGAAAAAAGTACAGTAAAAATATGGTATTAAAAATCCTATGAGACCACTATCCTATATACAGTTTGTCCTTGATAGAAACACTGTTAGGCGGTACATGACTGGAAATGGCATTTAAAGCTATGGTCCTAGATAAGATATCCCAAGAAGTGAGTATGAAAGTAGAAAAGATAATTCAATATTAGCCTTGAAGAGGTTCAGCGCATGGGTCAAGAAAGACAAAACAAAAAAGTAAACTAAGAAACGAGGGTAGGTCAAGAAGGCTGTGAGAAAGGAGTGACAATCTGTGAGATATGTACCAAATAAAAAACTAAGACTATTGTCACTTGAGTTTGGAAAATTGCGTCTTTGGTGATACTCTCCAAAGAAACTTTACTAGCATATTAAGTTGAGAAGCCAGATTGAATTGTGTTGGAAAGAGAATGAGAAGTTAAGAAGTGGAGATAGCAAGTGTAGGCAACTTTTCAAGAATTTTTGTTCTGAATGTGTACAAAATGTTTTGTGGTGGGGATGCAGGGGGTGGAGGGTAGCATTTTGAAGAAATTCAATCAGGCTTTTTTTTTTCTTTCTTTTGTTTTCTTTTCTTTTTTTTCTTTTTTCTTTTTCTTTTTTTGTTTGTTTTTTTTTGTTTTGTTTTGTTTTTGTGATGGAGTCTTGCTCTGTCGCCCAGGCTGAACTGCAATGGCAAAATCTTGGCTTACTTCAGCCTCTGCCCCCTGAGTTCAAGCGATTCTCCTACCTCAGCCCACAAGTAGCTGAGACTACAGGTGCTCACCACCATGCCCGACTAATTTTTGTATTTTTAGTAAAGACGGGTTTCACTGTGTTGGTCAGGCTGGTCTTGAACTCCTGACCTCAGATGATCCACGCGCTTCAGCCTCCCAAAGTGCTGGGATTACAAGTGTGAGCCACAGCGCCCAGCCCAGGCAATTTAAATGTACATTCTTTCTCTCTTTCTCTTCCTCTTGCTCCTTTTTCTTCCTATTCTTTTTCTCCTTTTCTTTCTCCTCCTCCTATCCCTCTTCCTCACCTTCTCTTCTCCTCCCACTTTCCTTTCTCCTTCCTCTCCCTGTTCCCCTCCTTCCCCCCATCCTTCTTCTCCTTTTAAGACAATGGTTACTAAAGCAAGTTTAACTGCCTAGAGAAATAATCTGGTGGAATAAAAGGACGTTGCCAGTGAAGGTAATATAATCCCTTTAATAAATTTATTTTTCAGACTTGTGCATTTTTTTCACTTTGATACACACATTTTATTAATCACAATGGTAGAAATAGAATAGGATGGTCTCTAAGTGTTATGTGGCCTTAAAATATACAGAAAATGTAACATTTTGATGTATATTTGATACACACATTTTATTAATCACAATGGTAGAAATAGAATAGGATGATCTCTAAGTGTTATGTGGCCTTAAAATACACAGAAAATGTAACATTCATTTGGGATGTTGAAATCAAAGGACTGAGTTAGTATTTGAAGGTCACTTTTAGAATTCGACTTAAAGAGGAAGAGTGGCTGTATTTGCTGAAAAGATGAAGTATGAACTTAGCAGAAAAGGAAGTCAGGTTTTTGTTTGCCCATTTGATTTTGAGAAGGCTCTGGCTCTGTCACCCAGGCTGGAGTGTAGTGGCACAAGCTCAGCTCACTGCAACCTCCACCCCCAAACTCAGCCTCAGTGGCTGGACTACTGGTGCATGCCACGATGCCCCAGTAATTTTTGTATCTTTTGTAGAGACCGGGTTTTACCATGTTGCACAGGCTGGTCTTGAACTCCTGGGCTCAAGCAGTATGCTCGCCCCGGCCTCCCAAATTGCTGGGACTACAAGTGTGAGCCACTCTGCCCAGCCCAGTTTTCTTTATATTAAAGTTAAGGTGATCAAATTACTTCGAATTTGAAAGCAAATGTTGCAGACAGACTAATGGAAAGCAGATTGTATATATGAATTTATAAACCATATTTTTGAAGTCAGTTCCAAATTAATATAACAGATATATGGAAGATAGCAGATCAGAAAATAGAAAGGACTGGATGGGTATGAGGAACACATAAGAGAGAAAGAAGAGAATTCTGCTTAGAGAGTGAAAAAAAAAAACGGAATAGACACAGGCAGACAGTAAGATTTTGGATGTGTATATCACAAGAGGAGATGGTGGCTGAAACTAAATCTGGGAAGCCATTTTTCTGAAAGAAGGAAGTGGGAAATCATGTTTTTATAACAGGGTAGATAATGCTTCAATAACAGGATAGATGAGACCAATACATATTTATTCATTATTGTGAATTTTATATTTACCTAAAATCAATTATCATGTTAGAGTTCATTTATAATTATCTGAGAAGAGTTAGAGCAATAGTCATTCTCATGTACCTCTCTTCATCTGTTCTGCTCCTCAGTATTTTTCCTCTTAACTACACAAACTTTTCATTATATTCTCATTTAAACTATTTTAACATCCACTTTTCCGGATCTGTTTCTGAGGTCCACCTGCTTACTAGAATATTCCACTAATGTCATTCTATAACTCACCAATGATGTAATGAATAATTGATAAATTATCATAATTGATAAGAATTTATAAATTTCACTTGTGAATTCACTGTAAGATCCTTTCTTAGTGACTAACTCTACCATTGTCTACTCACTAACACAAAGCACCAATAGTCAATCCTTTCCTCTTTCTTAAAACCAATAACCAATCCTTCATCAGATGCTGTCCAGTCTTCCGCTTTGTTCTAAACTTGTGTTGAATCCAAATGGATTTTCCATCTCCTTAGTTTCCACCCTCATTTATTACATGGTATATTAAAACATTCTACCTAGTGATCCACCTTTGCTTGTTGTGCTATTGTTGTATTTGCCTCTCATTCTCATTCCCGTCTTATTTAAACAACATCATTCAAGTTCATAATTAGGGGAATCAGCCTTTCCCTATTGATATGGTTTGGCTCTGGGTCCCCATCCAAATCTCACCTTGATTGTAATAATCCCCATGTGTCAAGGGTGGGATCAGGTGGAGATAATTGAATCATGGAGGTGTTTTTTTCCTCTGATGTTCTCATGATAGTGAGTGAGTTCTCACGATAGTGAGTGAGTTCTCATGAGATCTGATGGTTTTATAAGGGGCTTCCCCCTTCACTCGGCACTTCTTCCTGCCACCATGTGTGAAGAAGGACATGTTTGCTTCTCTTTCTGCCTTAATTGTAAGTTTCCCAAGACCTCCTCAGCCCTGTGGAACTGAGTAAATTAAGCCTCTTGCCTTTATAAATTACCAGTTTTAGGCAGTTATTTAGAGCAGTGTGAGAACAGACTAATACACCTATTATCAGTGTGTGTAATTGGAGTGGACTTGTGCTGGCTGTACCCGTAAGAGCAGTCTGTTTCTCTAGCACAATGCTGGATTCACAGATGACATGAATAAGATGATCTATGACAACACTCACTCAAACTTTGATTTGGGCTGTTGGGGAAAACAATATTTTTCAGAGCTATTGCTGAGCTGTGTAGTATATGTAAGCCAAAAGTTTCTGGTGGTTAATTCTGCAACCACATGTGAAGAGAAAAGTCAACATAGAAGAAAATCAAACCTAGATGAGAAGACAGGCACTTGGCACCATTGTTTGCACACATGGATCCAGCTGTGTACAGAGCTCTCACTCTCCCCTGACTTGGGAAGTTATATGCGCCAATAATTTCCCCTTTTGTGCCTGAACTAATTTGAACTGAATCTCTGTCATATGTAACCAAAATTTTTAATATACCACTTCTATATATTGACCTTCCAATCTAATTTTTACTGCCACCAGATAAATGTCTAACATAGAAACCTGGTTATCAAATCCCTCTGCTTTATTAAAGCATAATAAAGCCCTTGGGATAAACACAGTGCCTCACTGTGACCTGACAGATACCTTCATGATCTAACCTTTGACCTACCTTTCCAACTTTGTCTCTTGGCACTCTCCCTCCACCAAATTTGTCCACTCATGCTTCTAAGTATTCTTATATTTATTTGCTCTGCCTGAAATGTCTTTCTTTTCCCGCCTATTAATAGGTAGTAACTATTTGCTTTCCTTTACTCATCAGCTTTTATGTTTAAAACCCTTCTTCGTATCCGGTAGCTCTTAGTACATTCCTTTATGAGACCCCATAGAATTTATTTCTCTTTCTTTCATTTAAACTTCCATAAAGGGAAGAATTTTTTTCTGAATCTCCAGCTCTTACGAGATCATTTGGTCTATTAATAAATGTTTACCTAATGAATGCTTGGAGGAGTAAATGAATAACAATCTTTAAAAGGCTAAAATAATAAATTTACAGTGCCTTTTCAATGGGAGCATGTTAGAATATTTTACTCTGCTACAGAAGCCTTGCTCATTTAACCTTAGGCATCAGAGTCTAAAGTTTTGGGGAAAACAAACTCTTATACATTTTGTAGGTAGAATAAATTTTTAAATATTTATATGAAAAAATTGATTATATTTTAGAAATATAAACAAATTAATTATTTTACATTTGATATTTTCTTTACCATTTGTTAACTTACATTACAGTGAATTTAGGCATCTTTCTTATATTTTATTTTATTTCTGATATATACACACATACCCTTTTGAGCTTCCTGTACAACACTGTCTTACATGTAGTGATGTCTAAAATATTAATGCTTTATTTAGGTTTGAAAACTCCCCAGGAAGATTTGACATTTAAGACTAAATTCAGAGTGTATTATCATGAACTTTGACAGCTGAGAGTGTGACTGAAGGGTCTTTGTCCTTACAAACTAAAAGCCTATTTATAATGCATAATGAAACACTAGAAAGCCATTTTCCTTACATGCTTCTATACCCACCATTCTCTACATATAAAATTTGATTGGTTTTGAATATTTTTATTTAACAAAATTTAAGATGTTGGTGAAGATGTAGTTGTTTTATAGATCCCATTTTCTCAATACGAAGCAAATTTCTTATTAATTTTTTATCAATTATAACAAATTATGAATTTGAAATGTACATGGCTTCCACTCGAAAAATGCTTCAGATATTGCCCATCTTTTTATTAAAATGAGATTAAACCAAGATGGTCTAAAATATTGTAAGTTTACTTTTCTTTGTTCTTAATTTAAGACAAGTTAGAACTTTCAAAATAACCACTTTACATATATTTGTATTCATGTCCATCTGTCTGCATATAATAATTAAGAAAAAATATTAAAATGATTCAATTTCCCTTCTTTAAAATTATTTTAAAAGGCAAACACTTTTCATTTACTTTCATTTCTTTCTCTCTCTCTCTCTTTTTTTTTTTTTTTGAGACAGGTTCTTTCTCTGTTACCCAGGCCCAAGTGCAGTGGCATGATTATAGCTCATTGCTGCCTCAAAATCCTGGGCACAGCCTCCCAGGTAACTAGGACTGGAAGCATGGACCACCACATCTAGCTATTTTTTATATATGTATTTTTAGAGGTGGGATCTTGCTGTGTTGCCCAGGCTTGTGTCAAACCTTTGATTTCAAGTAATCCTTCCGCTCAGCTTCCAAAAGCACTAAGATAACAGGCTGAGCCACCTCACTCGCTTCATTTCTCTTTTTATTAAACTATTCAAGTTGCTTCTTACAAAAAGACTTTTATATTCTCTATTATTGGGGGTTTTAAAAATGTACCCTATCAATTGCCTTACCTCTTATGAATAGGATTCCTGAAGAACATGACAAATAACAAATAAAATGTAAACTCCAGATTCCAGCAATGAAATTATCATTACTCAGTATGTAATTCACATTTAACTTCTTATTTTGAAACATATGAATAAGCAAAGTACTATTTCTGGAGGGGACTACATCTGGCCATTCATTTAGAAACCTGCCTAATGTGTTTGAAGGGAAAATAAAATTGTGTAAATTAGTGGAAAGAAAGGTTATCAACAACATTTTTTTTAAGTTTATGTTTTAACTTTATGTATCATATGTTCTATTCTAATTTACATACTTTTTGTTTTCAATGACATCAAATGATGTTATGTACATCTTCTGGCACTTGTTAGCCTCATGAGTTTTGTAGACCATGCTGATGTTGTTGATCCCCTTATGTATATAAAGCTTTGGAAATATTTATCAAAAAAGGAAAAAATCTTCACTGAGGAATTAGCATTCCAGTGATAAAAGAATTATGCAATGTTAAGATTAAAATAATTTTCTTCTTTCATGAGTAATGCATGCTCATAGTTATAAAAAGAAAATAAATTAAAACTGCATAGAAGTATATAAAGTGGAAAGTAAAACGAAAAATATGCTGTCCTCACAGAAAATATTTTAAGATGTATTTTCAAAAGAGGGTGTGTGAACAGAATTTATATGCACTTAATCACCTCTGAACTTAGTTGACAATCTAAAAAGTTGTCCAGAATAAGATCTAGGTAAGCAGTAGGGGTCTAGGAGGCTTAAATGACAGGAAAAGATCAGGATTATCTTCTACAAGATATCCAACAAGTCTGTACTTATGAGATCATGAGGACATTTCAGTTTCCAGGAGACCAATATATCACATTAGCTTTGGATTGATATCAGATTTCAGGAAATAATAATAGAAATTTGACAAAACAGCTAGTCAATAAAAGGACAAATATGCAGATAAATGAACCCAGAGAATGGTCTGACTTTCATCAGTTTCTTAGCAGTCAGCCTGAGCATTAACATTCAATCAGTGTTACATTTACTGTTTCCTCAAAGGCTTTGAACAGATATTTCCTATATATCCTAGAATCAGTCATTGACAGAGATGTAACAGTAACTACATTTCCTCAGTCTCCAAACCCTCCTTCGCTCCCGACTCGGCCTGTGAACATTCTCCCATTGTTTCAGCCATCTAAAGAGGCAAACAAACTTACATACAAGAAATATGCCCTCCCTTCACCTCCAATCCTCCTCCAGATGTACTATTCCTCACCTTTTCTTAAGAGCCAAAATTATAGAAGTAGCTCTTCACTGATTGTCTTTACTCACTCATTTCCAATTTATTACTCTACCCACTGTAATCTGGTACCTGTTTTCCAAAATCATTATTGGTGCTCCTCTCCCAAGTGTCACAGAGGGCCTCCATGTTGGGAAATCCAGCAGGCCTTTCAGTCTTTCTCTTACTGTGTACTTCTGACTAAGCCTCCGTCAAATCACTTTATCTTCAATCTTAGCCATATTTTCTCAGCATTACTTTTCAAGCTCCTCCATAAGTTCCTCTTTTGCCTTTCATGCCTTAAACATTAGTATTCATTTCAGATACACGTTTCTTATCTATTATGCCTAATTTTGTGAACAATTGTCTGTTGATTTTCCATTATCTGTCTCAACATTTGACTAACTCCAGAGCTTCAAAGTCAAACATTTTATCTTTTGTATGACATATTGTCTTGCATCTATCCAAGTCAGCGTGTGCCCTGCAATTATGCATAAGCGCTCTCTTTGACTCTCCCATACCAATTTCTCTTTAGATATCTCTTATCTCTATTAATTATACTTTAAAATCTGGAGTAATCTCACCTCCTCCATATCTTTCACCAGAGGTCAAAATTAATCACCAAGAATCTAATATCTCTTAAGTATTTTCTTACTTTTATATGCTTCCTAGCCTATTTTAATAATGATAATAAATAAGAACTATTTTAATAATATTAGCTAACATTTATTGAGTGCTGACTACAGTGCAGGCACTGTGACAAGGGCTTTACATGTATTCATTCTTTTGATCTCCCTACATTCTTATGAGGTAGGTGTTATTAGTGATTACATTTTAAAGATGAGGAAATTAGTCAAAAGATGATTAAGTCACTCTACCAATGTTCCACCCTAAGTAAATTAGAGTCAAGATTTGAATTCAGACAAATCTGGTGCCAAAGCCTGCCTCTTAATCTCCTTACCTCTCTCCAATTTCCCGATCTTACCATTCTTCAATCCTAAATCTACATGTAAATCTTTCTACCCATATTATTTTCAAGCAATATTCATACTATCTGGAAATCATATTAATCATATATTGTGCATCACTGGCATGCCTCAAGTTCTGTTTTTTAATTTCAAAGGTGTCTTACAAATTCACCACTTCAGCTCTTTGCTTATGATGAAGTAATAACTTATCAACCCAATCCTGCTCCCAGTTGAACAGTCTTCAGAAGGCCTGGGCCAGGGGTACTTTTTGTGAACTGGAGCTATTAAAGTACCAGAATATCTTTGTGATTTCTAGCCCTTAATGTGCCATGGTTAGGTCCTATTCTCTGATGATGAAAAATGCCAGTCTCCACCTGGGAAGTGATCATTCATAGCAGAGCTTATGATTTGTAGAAACTTTAAGGGCTGAAACCTTCAGTCTGTGGACATATATGACCTCAGATGTCTGATGCATAGAAACAGGGAGACCCTCAGCAGGGAGCAACCTAATTTCTGATAAATGAAGAATATGGACGCATCTCATATATATCATACGTGACTTCCAGGGCAGATCCAGGTATGTCGTGCCTCATACTTAAACTAATTGGGGATATTCTTTAAGAAAACTATCAATTCTGAATACAAAATTAGATACAGGGTACTGAATGGGCTATGCAAGCAATGGGCCCTAATGACTGAGATTCCTTGGCTTTATGGAAATCTACTGCTGTCCACTTCAATGAGTACTAGATTTATGTTGGTGCAATTTCCCTCATGAGTAAATGTTCCCATATATTCCAAGCACAAATTTTATCCATGAGCCATAAATGAAACATTTGGATGTATAGTTAAAGAAAAGCTTAAAGTCATTTGTAGAGATTAGAAAGTAGAGAAAGGGGCCGGGCGCAGTGGCTCAAGCCTGTAATCCCAGCACTCTGGGAGGCCGAGACGGGCGGATCACGAGGTCAGGAGATTGAGACCATCCTGGCTAACACGGTGAAACCCCGTCTCTACTAAAAAATACAAAAATCTAGCCGGGCGAGGTGGCGGGCGCCTGTAGTCCCAGCTGCTCCGGAGGCTGAGGCAGGAGAATGGCGGGAACCCGGGAGGCGGAACTTGCAGTGAGCTGAGATCCAGCCACTGCAGTCCAGCCTGGGCAACAGAGCCAGACTCTGTCTCAAAAAAAAAAAAAAAGAAAGAAAGTAGAGAAAGAACCTGTAAATAGTTGTTAAGATTAGTAAAAATCTTAGATTTCAAAAGACTGAAGAGAAATTATTCTGATGACATACCAAAGAACTAATTGCTTACTTTTCAGTATATTCATTGTCAGCAATTCTAAAGTCATTTTCTACTAGATCTTAAGCTCTTAAATTAATTTCCTGACTTTATGTTCATTTTCACTTCAAATCTTAAAAATACATGTGCACATATGCATACACATATTTCTGAAGAAGAGAAAAGTTATTTTAACTTAAATATTTACATTATGAGCTTGGGATAGAAGCTGTTAAAATCTTGATCTTGTACAATTTTTTTTTATGATGAGTTATATTATTTTGCAATGCCAGTAATAAAGCAAGTTGTAATGTAAGTAGTCAACAGTGAATCATCTTATAACAATCAAGGGAGTAGGTGATACTTATTAAATCCTAGTTTTTAAAGACATCGTGCTAAGAGGGCCCATTGTTTATCAAATTTAATTAATGAAAGATTGTAGCAGTTTGTAAAGTTTAAATAAGAAACTTGTGCTTTAGTTTCTGGCCCAAATACTTGTCCTAATTCTCCAAACGATCACCTTTTTGTTTTAGATGAGCACAAAGAAATAATGGCATTTTATAGACAGACCAAATTGAATTATATTAATTTGTTTACTCACATTTTAAGCACATAGTACACTGCGGCTTAGAAAGATAAAGGAATCATTTTCTCTGGACTCCAAAAGCATCTAATAGGTTTTTACCACTTACCAGTATATTAACCAGTTCTTTCCACCTGCCAGAATATTCTAGTAATAAAATGCACAAATTAGTATTGTCAGTCAATTAACTTAGCTTTCTTGAATAAAGGCTGTTACAGTACTTGTTGATGCAAACAGAAAAATGAAAAATGAGAGCCCGCTTTCCTTATCATACAAATAATTAATAGAAATAGTAATGTTTACTTTTCATTGTTGTATCATGTATATTGTATTAGACAATAATAATTTTTTAAAGTGAATTATCCTCACCACCGTGTTCAAAGCCAGCATCTATTGTTATTATAATTCTTATTTGAATAACTCTTTGACTTAGTAATTCAACTAATTACATTGTTTTGTTTTGTAGGTAGGTATTTCTTTTGACTGTTGGCTTGAGGTTGATTTTGTTCCCTAAAATTAGAATCCATAATTATAGACTAACATTTGAGATCTGAGAGAGCAGTGACCTTGAATTTGTAATAATTTGACAATCACAAGTGCAGTAGGTTCTCCTTAGAGAATGAAAGGCAATTCTATTTGAGGTTTCTAGTAACAGATTCCAATGACAACTCATTCCTTTCTGCAGGATATGGAAAAAGGAGTTAGAGTTCAGATACTAAACCTATTCATTACTGTTGAAACCTTCCTTCTGACATGGAAATTCTCTTTTAGAGCACAGAAATTGACAGTAAAATGAAGTTTGTTCTTTTCCTCAAAGAAAACATTACTTGTTTATCTTATTATGAAAATTCATTTGTTTTACCATTTATTAATGTTTGAAGTGGGGCACAGAGTAGGCTTTCCTTTTTCCCAAGACACCACACCACTGAAATTCTCAGAGAGAAATGGTGAAACCACCCCAACATTCCTCCAAAATAGTTTCCATTTCTTTTATAGTTGCTTGAATTCCAGCTCTATTTATTATATTAGAAAAAACTTAAAATGCTATATGTGGGTGCATTTTTCTAGCATTTCAGAAAATGCACCTTTTTAAAAATCTTTTTTTCTCACCATTTATTCTCTACATACCTTTGTTCCATTTCTGCTTGCTCTTTTTGCACAATTTACAGGTTGATCGTACTCTCCTTAGAAAAGAAAGCATTGAATATTTTGTCTACAAATCCTATGTAAGAAATCTTGCTGAAATCAAATAATCTAGATGAAATTTAAATTCCTAAAAGAAAGTTATAGTATCTTCCACAATTGATAATACAGATTATTAGCCAATGAGGCAGATCTTTGAAATGTTTCCCTACTTTTCCTCATGAGTACTATTTTATTTTCAATGAAATTATATTCTGATCAGCCAATATCATGAAAGATAAAGAGGCTTTTATAAGAAAACTGAATAGACCTCACAAAAAAATAAAACAAAGTACCTTATATTATTTTAATCCCTAAAATTATTGTTGATAAAACACAGAATGAATTTTGACCTGGCCTATTCCTTTTGTTTTTAATCTGTTATTTGTTTCATAAAAGATAAACTATATAGAATCTTTGCATTTTATGAGTACATTTCCCCTGCAGTAGCTCCTAGACACCCTGAAGAGGCAAGGTCCCTGTTTAGAGAATTCAAAGACTTGATTTCTGGTCAAAGCACAGCCTCCAGCTATTTACAATACTTTTGTCCCATTATTTTCCCTGTTTGTGATGCACTTTCCCCATATGTTGCCTCCTCAATCATGGACTGGTTGAGGATTTATGAATGAGTTCATGGAGTAAGTTGAATTAGAAAGAGAAGCATCATTGAAGTGGTAGGTGTGATTAGTGTCAACAAAAGAGAGACAAACATTCTTTTAAAATTCTGCTTTATTTCAAAAAGATTTAAGGACAATGTAAGAAGTGCTGTTTAAATAAATCATAAAGAAGACTAAATTAAGAAAAAAAATGCCAGCTCTAGTTCAGAGTTTACTTGTAGCAAGAGAGGAATACTTGATTTAAACATGTAACTTCTATTTATTAAGCCAAAAATATAGCTCTTGTTTAAATTATTGGAAGATAGAATCTGGGATTTCTTTAGCATATAAAACTATAAAAGGGTCCACCTTTAGGTATGTAATCAAGTGATCTTAAATCTTCAATATGATTTTAAAGGAGAAATCTATTATTTTGATATTCAATTTGTTTTTCAGCCCTTTTCATAGAATACAGATGTGAAATTATTTAATAATACAATTAAATAAACACATGCCATGTTTCATACAGCTAAATGTAAGAGATAGCAGTAACATATAAGGGCTTCTGGATAGATACTGTATCTATTTGGGAGTGATTAAGTTCACTATTTCTTTTCACTATGTTATTGTAGATGGAAAGCTGATCCATTTTGTTGATTTTCATTTATTTATTTTTTCTTTTCTTTTCTTCTTTTTTATTTATTTATTTTTTTTTTTGAGATGGAGTTTCACTCTTGTTGCCCGGGCTAGAGTGCAATGGCAGGATCTCGGCTCACTGCAACCTCTGCCTCCTGGGTTCAAGCGATTGTCCTGCCTCAGCCTCCTGAGTAGCAGGGATTACAGACATGTGCCATCATGCCTGGCTAATTTTCTATTTTCAGTAGAGACAGCGTTTCTCCATGTTGGTCAGGCTGGTCTTGAATAAATTTATTATTTTATTTTTAATAAATCATTTGGAAATTATCACAGGCAAAAGTATTTATCACCCGAGATTTTCATTCTTCAATGGTAATAGCTGCTCTTAACTAGTATTACATTGAAATCAAGGATAGCTATATTTAACATTTTGATATTGCTGGCAGTCAGTGAGGCATGATATTTTATATTACATTTAGCAATTACAATTGAAGCTCAGGGCATTTATGAGGTGTTCATGATGGGAAGGGAGGAGTTGATATATGAAGATTGCTTTGACTTTAGTTATTCATTACACTTCAAAAATGCTCAGTAATAAGGTCATTCTTCAGAATTTTAGGAAAAAAGAGAAGTTTACATTATTAATTTATTTATTCATTTATTTATTTGTATGGTATATGTGTGTAGACAGATAGAAATAGAAAAAACTATAAAAGCCCTATATAAAAGTGTATATACCTTGTGATATCATGGCAAAATAATTATGTGGTGATAAAAAGCAAATAAGTGGTTGATTTGTGGGACAGAAAATTTCTTATGAAGAAATGTAGCTATGATAATTCTTCACATTTTGATAGGAGTTTAGGTTACACAAGTATATGCATTTATCAAAACTTAGGAAATACACATTTAAGATATGTGCATTTCATGGTATATAAATTTTACTTAAAAATACTGAAACGGAAATCACACTCTAGTTAATAAAGCACATGGCAACATTTAGGGAGGTGTGTGCCTATACTCTGATAAGCATAAAACATTTGATGAATCAGAATGAATAAAGGGGCTCACAAGAAAAAATATGCTAAAATAGCTAGGAAAGCAAAGAAAAAAACTACAAGGGAGAACTAGTCTTGCTGGATATTAAAACATAGTATAAAGTTTTATATTTAAAACAATGTAATAGTGGAGCATAGATAGACAGACAAAATGAATGAAATAGAAAATATACAGATAAATAAAAAAGTAAATTGAGGTTTAATACATGATTACAAATGACAAATCACTCTCCTATCACTAATAATTGATGCTGAAACAACTGGTTTGTCATTTGATAAAAGATATAATTTGACACAAATCTCACATCAGAAGAAAAGAATAAGCTCCACATAAATCAGCCTTCTAATGTTTTTGAAAAAACTAGCTAAATTCCTCTTAATGTCGGTGAAGGGAAATGCTCTCTGTGGTGATACTGCATATGCAACGGAAGAAAATATTGATACATACAACATTTTACATAGCAAAGCAATAAGTTAAATGAAAGGACAAACATCAAACTGATAGAAAATATTTCCAGGTATATCACAGCTAAAGTGCTAATAACACTATAAACATGTCTAAAGAATTGATAGTGTTAAAAGCTAGACAAGCAAATAAACAAAAACCCTCCACCGCAATAATGAATGGAAGACCAGAAAAGACATTCACAGTACATATGGAGAGAGAGAGAGAGACAGAGACAGAGACAGAGAGACTGAGAGAAAAATTGACGTTTCACATATTCAAAGATGTTTGACTTCATTCTTAATTTTTAAAAATGCAAGTTAAAACTATACTGAGTTGACCTTTATTCACCTAGCAGTCTGCTGGAAACTTAAATGTACGATAGCACATTCTGCTTGCAAGTCTATGGAAAAACCAAAACTGTTCACACATTGACGATGTGAAAGTAAACTGCAACAACCCTTATAGTGAGAGATTTGCCAATACCTAATAAAACTGTATTTGCATTTACCTTTGATTCAGCAATTCAACTTCTAGGAATGTACTCTCAAGATACAGCTCCAAGTATGTGAAAAAATACATGCACAAGATATATGTTAAAGGAAATAGTTATCAATAGATGATGTAGGTACAAGAGAAAAACTTGTTTGTCCTCTTGATGGTTTGCTGGAAATCACTGACAAAGGCAGATTAATATGAAAAAAAAAAGTCATACAGTTTTATTTTATCATAGTTTTACATGACATGGAAGCCTTCAGGATAAAACCCCAAAGACATGGGAGAAATTGTCCATTTTTATGCTTACATTCAACAAAGTATGAACAGCTGTGTAGAATATTACTGGACAAAAAAGGGTATGATACAATGCTAATACACTGAGTGGGGAAACCCAACAAGGGCTGTCTGTCTAGATTTTTACCTCTCTGTGCAACAGTCCGTCCTTATGGGTGTGGGACAGGACCCTCTCCAGAATGGGAATCTTATGACCTGTAGTTAAACAAGGTAGGTCAAATATCTTCTTGTTGGACAATTTTTATACAGAAAGTTTGACGGTGGTGAGTTAGAGGAATATTTTTAGGTTTTGTGACTGGCTTTGGGGAACAGGGTTCTGTTTGTTATGACCCATCTTGGAAAAGAGGGATTCTGGCTAGCCTTGGGGGAAAATGAGTGAACAGAGACACAAGGGCAGGGGAAGGTCAGAGAAAAACTTTTCTTATGAAGCCTTTATTTTGGTGTATCATTTTCTGAGCTCCAATAACAATATAACTAGTGAGTGAAATTTTGATAAAAATTGAAAAGTTAGCAAATTCTCACCTTAAGTGATCAAAGTTAACATTAGTAATGGTACAAATCAACATTCTCTGTCAACTTCTCTGATGCACTAAGTACACAATATTACTTCTGTTGCATTCTTGTCAAAAAATGCTTCCCTGAATGTAATGACAAATCTCCCTTCCTCCCAAAATGATGTGCCTATAATTGTCATTTATAACAATGATTGTATTTAATGAGAATAAAATACTAACAGAAAAAATAATGTGTTTATTCTTTAAAACGGTGCATGGAGAAATAAGCAAGAAGAGAAATTTATGATGCATATAGTCTTTTAATTAATACTTAATTTAGCAGCAATTAAACCTTGCAATTACTATGTAATATTTTTAAAACTTTATTTTAGTAGGTAAAACAACATGATTTCTCTGCTTTAATTTTTTTAACTTATTTTACACACAACACCGATATTAATTCTTCTTATCGATGGATTTAAAACATTTTTGTAAATATATCAATTAGTATTTAAGTTTCTATGCCACAAGAAAAAAGTATAGTTGTTCCTTAAAACATTTCTTTAGTGTCAGAAATTCATGATATTCAATTTCAGTGTATTATTAAACACCATTTATATTGATTTTATATTTATTGGCATTAGTATATAGTACTATATAGTTTAAAAAGATAGAAATAAATGGAAAAAGTATCTTAGCCAAAAGAAAAAATAAATTCTCACAAAGCCCACATTTTTGTGCTGTGTGTAGAGAGACTCTCCTCATTGACCCTGCTCAAATAAAGTGCAATTATCTGCCTGACTTTCTGCTCCACTTCATCTAAAGATGCAACTGTTCCTCTGGCAACAGAACATATCACTTCTCGTAGTCAGGGTGATTTAAGGACTCCTAGGCTCAGTACATCCATGCAGAGTGATCCAGTGTGTTTACCGCACAAAGACACCAGCTGAAGAAATGAGTGGATGCACTCTGCTGATGATGTGGGGAGGGGCTGTCTCACTGAGAAAAGGGTGCCTTTTTCTATATACAAAGGCTTCATTTGCTTTTAGGTTTGTGGAAGCAGGACTCCACTGGCTACCTGGGGCACATTTTTCTAATCACACAAAAATAGGCTGGTTGTGGCCTTCATTCTAGCTTAACCCATTTCCCAATTGCCCCTACAATACTCACCAGTGGCACTTGTGGCTGTAGCATTTACCCTGAGATAACTTTGCCATGAAATATCTCACTTTTATTATTAATATTTGCATGGCTCTAGTATATTGACTTTGGAAACAATAGACATCATTCTATTTATTGCATTCTGTTTTTAGTAGTGGTATTTCCATTTACAAAATATAGTAATTCTCAACACTGTAAATGTCAAATCCTAGAAAACATAGCATTCGTATGTATGATGTTAACATTGTTCTCAAACAGTTTGTTGGCTGAAGATTCATTTGATGAATCCAATTTTTCTGAAATAGATGATTCTTATGATTCAGATGATTCTGATGTTAGTTCTTTTTATAAATAACTCCAAGAACAGTTTTTATATTTCATTTTCACGTTGAAAATCAGTCAGATTTGCCTCAGCCTCAAAGAGCGTGTTTATGTAAAATTAAGTGAGCACTGGCAGAGATCTACACTTTTTTTTCCTAAATGGGAAAGGGTTAACAAACCCTTTTTACACCTTAATTGACCCTATCTCTTTAGGTTACTACTTTGGTCTTGAGCTCTAGTTCGCACGTTGTACTGTGATCCATTAACTGATTCTGTGTCATACACTTTTGTATGAATATCTTGCTGCAACCAAATCAGAAGCTCTGTTTCTCCATGAAGGAATTATTTTCTCTGGGACTGTGATCTATTTCTGAAATCGTCCCCTGGATGTGGTCCCTGCTATTGTTACTGAAACACTAGAGTTTTGCTGTAGGACCTGCTGCTCACCATGCAGAAAGCCAATGACTGAAAAGATGAATATTGCCAAGGAAGAAGGCTTTAATCGGGTGTTGCCACCAAGGAGCTCAGTCTCAAATCTACCTCTCTAACTGACTAAAACTAGGGGTTTATATAGCTGGGAAGAAATATAACAATGTGTGAGAAAACAAGAACTAGGGAGGGGCAAGCAAACAAGCATGATGAATGAGGGATCTGGAATCTCATTTTCAGGATGTGGTGATCTGCTGTGTTTCAGTTCTTTGATACCTTTTTTTTTTTGAGAGGCCTGAAGGTCCTTTCCTGAGGAAGGAACTCAAATAAAACAAATATAAGTTTCAAGCTTTAAGATCAGAAAGGTCAATTTCTATGTTTATCAAATAGAACAGTTTATAGGACTATTGGGTCAGTTTCACTACCTGCTACCAAACTCTACAAATACCATCAATTTATCTGATAGTATCCCTTCATTGTGCTCATTGCTGTATACCACAGGCAAGGCTCTTGTCCTTTGCCAACACTGGGCTGTTCTTAACCTAGTATTTTTCTTGGCACTAAGGACACAACATCAGTTCTGAATCTAATGATGTGTAAATACCAGACACATCTCTCTTCCTTCCAGTCATATCTCATCCTAATTTACTACATCTTTCTTCAAGATTGTTGAAGAATAACTACATCTTTCTTCAAGATTGTATGGCCCATAGCCAACATATGTTTAGTATATACAAATTCTCAAACTTTTGCTGAGTGTGTGTGTGTGTATGTGTATATATATAATTTTAAAATTTCTATGGGTGAAAAGTCTCATTAGAAGCATATTAAGAGGAAACAGATCTTTTCAGAGAATCGTTCAGATTTTGCACTGAAAATAGTAGTTACACTATGATCAGGAATTTTCTACACACTTCAGAATGACTTTATCCTCTCAGTGGGTTTAATTGGCAAATATCCTATTTATATAAGAAGGAAAGGTGAATAAATTTATAAAATATACTGAGAGATGAGGAGAGGGAATAGTTGAATGCCACTGGAGAAAATTAGGATTTCTGAGAGGAAGTGTGACTTGAGGCCTATCTTGGGTAATATATATGAGTTCTGCATGAAAGAAAGCATTCCAGATAGAAGGCATTCTACAGCTAGAAAGAGTTAAAAGCATGAGAGGGCTTTGTTCCCTGAAGAAGCATTGATAATGTTCAACATTTCGGAAGAGTTAAAGGCAATAGGGAAAGGAATAGATAACATGAGGTGAAGCTGATGCAGATCCTGTGAAGCCTTTAGACTTTATCATTAGGAAAGAAGAGTCATCAAAAACGTTTGAATAAAGGAGTGGATGTTTTAGATTTGCATTTTTGTCTGCCATGAGAATATATTTTGAGGATCAAGAATACTCCATAGATGCACTGTACTGACTCCATGCAATAATTTAAGGATTTGTTGATTCGTGATGTCAACATCATCATTGTAATGTTAACATCAAAGTTTCTGGCTTTTAACCTGGGTGGATGGCGGTTTCATTGTCTCAGAGAGGTAAAAATCATGAGCACCTGGGTGGTCAATTGACTGGGATAAGACCATAAATGAGAGCAGAAGCAAAGCCCAGACCAGAGTCCAGACCTGCTGACAACAAATCCAGTGTTATTTTTACTAACAAAAGTAAAAATTTAACTTATGAATTGCAGGAGGTAGTTTGTTGCAAAGTCATTTTAATTATAGTTATCACAGGCAATAAACTTATTTATTCTAGGCAACTAATTGTTAACTACCTCCAATAACATGAAATAATTATATTCAGAGGTTACATAAAGGGAACAATCCCATAAATTCATGTTCCAAAACAACAAAGGCCACAACATTTACTTGAATGGTGTTCTTTTACTTTTATTGTCATTTATTTCCAAAATTTGAGAGAGTTCTTCACAATAGAAAGAATATAAAACTTGCTTGCATAATACTGTAAGTTATCTCCTTCATTTTTATATCCTAGATAAACAGGCGGTTTTAAAATTATTGACATTATGGAAATAACTCCAGTGGTAATATATGATTGTTGTTTATTTAATATAAATTATATTCATGACATTTTATTTTTAAAAATAACTTAGACATCAGCCTAGTGTACCCTCTGTTAAAATCCAGATGAGGTCCACTGAAACCCCAGAAGAATTATCTATCAATGTTCAGAGAGCCGTGCAAGATTTATTCAATTCCCTGGTAGACCTAAGTGTTTTGTGACTGCTTTTGTTACTGCTTTCTCTGCTCCTCACAGTTCAATCCAGATACTAAATTTGGCTTTTTTCTCAAATTAATGACATTGCCATGACATTACTAATATAATGCATTTATCAATAGGCTAAATTTAGTAGACACTGCAGCCTGGATGACAGAGTGACCCCATCTCAAAATAAAAAAGAAAAGAAAAGAAAAAAAGTACAATTGGTTCTTAAGGAATATTATAAGGATTATCTTTTCTGTGAACCCCACAAAAGACCACCAGAATAACCTGATGAAGAAGAAAACTGAGTTTATTTCCTGATCACCACCTTAACAAATGTCTTAGTAGTCATAGAAAGGAGAGGCCAAGGTGCGTATCTGTAGACATTAGGAATCTGGACTTAAGCAGTTTAAGGAGGTCTTTTAATGTATTGGGTGAAGTACATAATATAATAGTTTGGAATGGGTAGACATAATAAGGAGGTTCTGTAGGTTAATTGATAAGCAACCAGCTTGTCCAGTTAGGCAATATATAATTGTCCTAGGAAACAGGCTGTTTACCCACGTGAGCAACCTACCCTCCTGAGAATGGGGCTATGTAAACAGTTTTATTGTTTGAATAAATTTATTTCCTAGTAGTTCTTGATGCATGAAATGAAGTTATTTATTACTTTTAAGCCTTATAGTTCTGATAGGTAATCTGTGTGGTTGCTGGAAGTCTCCATTCTCAGGAACAAATGACATGATCCATATAGAACACGTAGCACAATGCCTGCTATATAATTAACATATCCATAAATATTAGCCATTTATAACTGCCTCTTGTATTATGATGTTTCTTAAATCAGGGCTTGATGGATGGGAGACCTAGCCTGACTCTGGCAAGATGCAAAATTTGGTAACCAGACAGACCAATAGAGTGGAGAAAGTGGTCGAGGACAATCCCAGTTGTGCTTAGTAGGGGGGGTGCAATATGGCAGATAGCTCATGGATGGTCAGAAGCAGGCAAGAAACAGAGATCTCAGCAAGCAGGCAAAACATGAGCCTCTGGGTTCTTCCAGCTGAAAATATTAAACAGAGATTAAGGTAAGTAAGCAGAGATTAAGGTAAGCAAGCAGAAAGTTCTACCAGCAGGCCAGATAAATTTAGGATTAGGAGCTACATATGATTTAAAAGAGCTGAAAGGGAAAGAGGCAGGACCCTAACTCCATATTGCTACACTGGACAAACAGATAAAGCTTCCCTCGAGCCTAGATGGTCTAGTCATGAGGTCTATTACTGAAATGTATGGGGAAATAGTGAGTATAAAATGAAAGTTTGACCGTAGAAATTAAAGATAATATACAAGATACTAGAACCATGGCAATGATCAGAGTCCTACCAGCAGCATGGCTGACCCAAATAATTTTAGAGACCTTATCTATAATATTCTGTACAGTGCTTCATACTATAAGAATATTATAATAAGTTCCATTCATATCATTTCATTATAATTTCAGACGTTCTGCTCCAAACTTCTGCAAAGTAGATATCTGAGCAGTTTTACTCTAATTTAGGTGATGACAAAACTGAAGCTTAGAAAGTTTAGTCACAGATTTTAAATGTCAGAATGGGGAGGCAACTACAGGTTTTCCAGACACAGATCTTTCTCCAATATGTCCAAATAGTAATTATGTTACTGAGGTTTGAGGGGAATGTGTTATAATTGGATGACTAGCAAACTCATTTTCATATACTCTTTCCCTTTCCCTTCTCTGTCTTTTGCTCATTTCTGGTTATAGAAAAACAAAATCAATTGAAGATATGAAAAAAATATTTTTTAAAAAGATATTTCTACACCTCTATTTCATCTTGTAATAATGCAGAGATATGACTGGGGAGTTGATCTGATCGTTCATACAATATGACCCCTCATTGTGAAACTTTCATCCATTCAACCACTTATTAACGATATTTTTGTAACATGCAGAATGCTAGATTCTGGAGAGGCAGAGATAAATAAGGTGAGCCTTCCTTCTGTTCTACACTTTAAGAATCCTCTAGTCTACTGGATTCAATAGATTTATTGTGAAAGAGCATAAAAAAGTAAAAGATTAAGGTACATACAAGGTACAAGGCCAGGGAAGGAGGCTGTATATTCTAATACGGGATCAGGGAAGAGTAGAGAAATTCCTTGGCTTTCTGTTCCTATTTTGTCCAGCACTGCTATGTCCCACCTGAGATTCCTATGACATATTTCCAATAGAAGCCAGGAAGTATGGGAGCATTGGAAGTACATCCTGCCCAATAACCCTCTCACTCCATCCCCACCAATAATTAGAAGAAAACAGAAGAAGCAAAGAATTGATCAGATATCAAATACACCAAAGATAAGTACAGCATCTCCCTGGATTTTAAAATAAAGATGTTTGTAGCAGAAGAATACTAATCTGATTTTTTTTTAAATTTTAATTACTCAAGTAATTATGACACAGGAACTTACTTTTGGAAGATTTAACACATTGTAAATATAAACCAACACAGAGTAACCCATGCAAAATGTAGTGCTTTATTTTACTTCAGGCCCCAAGCTGCTCAATTGTTATGAAAGAATCACTTTTTGGTTGCGCAAGTTTTCTTTGCATGGATGCATGGGAGAATGATGAAGTTTCTCTCTGTGAATATGAATGTTAATGATTGAGAAACACAGAAACCACACAGAATTCTGCAATTCTCATAGCTCTTAAAAATATATAGAGGACTTGTATTGAAAGTATTTATTTTAATTACTGTTATTAATTATCATTGACTGAGGTAGTAAAAGGCAACCACTGACTCAATGAGCAGCAATCCAACAAGTCATGCAAACTCCAGTGTTAACAGCCTTAGTCTGGAGTCCTGAATGGACTGTGTCTAACTAAATCACTGTGTAATCATGGATCCTTTGTGATTTCATATTCTCATCTTACAGTCAATTTTTATTTCTCTGATGTGGCATGTTGTGTTCAGTAGCTTATCTGAAAACATCAATACTGTTTTGAAAGGATAAAATTAAATTGTAGGCCGGGCGCGGTGGCTCAAGCCTGTAATCCCAGCACTTTGGGAGGCCGAGACGGGCGGATCACGAGGTCAGGAGATCAAGACCATCCTGGCTAACACGGTGAAACCCCGTCTCTACTAAAAAATACAAAAAACTAGCCGGGCGACGTGGCGGGCGCCTGTAGTCCCAGCTACTCGGGAGGCTGAGACAGGAGAATGGCGGGAACCTGGGAGGCGGAGCTTGCAGTGAGCTGAGATCTGGCCACTGCACTCCAGCCTGGGCGGCAGAGCGAGACTCCACCTCAAAAAAAAAAAAAAAAAAAATTAAATTGTAACAGTTTATGTTTCCATAATGTGTGCATAGCCTAGGGAAAAAGTGATAAATAGGAATACTATTTCACTGTATTGCCATGTTACAGACATTGGAAACATGATTCTGCCTCCATATTCTCTCCAAAGTAGATCAGCTGGATTTATTTTTATATATTTATAAATCAACAGCTAATAGACCATTAGAACAGCATTAGTGTACATCCAGATGACAGAAGAGATTGTAAAAGAAGTGGAGAAGATTTTATGACTTTCCCTGCTTTCATGACAGTAAATAATGTCTTCTTGCTTTTATATGACATAAAAGTAATCTTACTTTTATACGATAGAAACACAAAGAGAGATGTTAACTTCATGCATCATATTTTAAAATGTTGACATAAGCCTAAAGGTTTTACATATTTCAAAAAGTCTATCCTTATGGTAAAGTACTTGATTAACCATTCTCAACTTTGGCTACACATTTGAATTTCCAAAGATTTTGAAAAAGTATCTTCACCTGTAGACACATTCAGACACTTTAATCAGAATCTCTGTGACAGAAACTCTCACACCTATAGTTTTTTGAGCTCATGAGATAATTCCAATGTCCAGCCAAGATGAAGAACCACAGATATATTATCATAGAATTAAAAAAAATAAACCTTCACTTCCTTGCAAGTATTACAAATTCAGCATGTCAATATAGTGTTAACTGTTGCCATGATAAAGCTTATGATTTCACTGGAATACCAGATTTCAGGTTCTTGATTCGGACATCAAATATTCCTTTCAAATTGATGAAAATTGCTATTGCCATCTGCCACTTTTACTCTCAAAGTTAATTACATATACATTGTGCACCACAATAATGTCAATTTTTGCTAATCCCATTTAGATGTTTATGTAAAAGAAAACAAATAATAACTTCATAAGACATGCTGCTAAAAGAGTTATTTGGTCTAAATGTACATAATTTCAATTAAAGCTGACATTCTATGCTTAGTTTTAATGAAGTGATCCTAGGGAAACTGATATTTCCTTATCTGATATAATGATATATATATATTTGAATGCAAGATTTTGGCACATTTTAATATGCTTTATTCCTAATTTTTCCAATTAATTTTTTTACAATTAATGTCATTTAAAATTTTTGATATAGCATATAAAAGAATTTCAGGCAGAAATCATTAGTATTACTAAATTATTTTTGTTGCATTATTATTACTTTATTATAGTACTGAAAGAAGTATGCAGCTTGAGACTTGTATTCTGTGAAATGAAACTTTGAATTAGCCAACTTTGAAAGTCCTTTCCAGTTCCACCATGTGGAGATTATGAGCTTTACTCTGCAGTGTATACCAAGCAATATCTACCATACATTTCAGATAAGACCTTTGAGCTTGCCTACCTTAATCTTATTATGCAAAAGATATAAAAACTGAGGTGAAAAGTGGTGAAATTATCCTTCTAATATCACAAAGAACAAATTGTCTTGTATCAGGGAGAATAGATTATTAGCCAAGTTCTATCTATTTGTTCTATTTGAAGTACTTATCCCAACTTCCATCATTTGTTCCTTGTTTATGTTGTTGTTCTTGTTTGTTTTGAATTGTTTCTGGAAATATCAGTGAGTTAAAAACTCTGCCAGCTTTATATATATATATAATATTATAACATTAGATATTATTTATGATATATAGTGTAACATATAATATAGTTTATTTTAAAGGTTTTTTAACTATACAAAACTTTAAATGCATTTTCTTATCTAAACAAAAGAAATTATTGTATTCACATGTGCTAAGATGTGCAGTTTTTTCATTTTAAGTGTCTGAAATTAGCATGAGTTTTACAAACATGGTCATAGCTGTTCATATAGCTGTTGTTTCAACTAAATTATGTATACTCTTTGTACTGTGTGTACAATACAGTATTATTAATTATAGTCACCATTCTGTGCATTAGCTCTCCAGAACTTATTCATCCCCCATAACTGAACCTTTTTAC
>NW_012120932.1:280189-339353 GCF_000951035.1 Colobus angolensis palliatus
TTTCACCGTGTTAGCCAAGATGGTCTCAATCTCCTGACCTCGTGATCCGCCTGTCTCGGCCTCCCAAAGTGCTGGTATTACAAGCGCGAGCTACCGCGCCCGGCCTGTGAGTGAATTTTTTTAATCACAAAGTAAAGCTTGATAAAAATACTTTAAGATGCTGGATCGAAATATCTGCTTTTAGTTTGACATTTTAAATCATTTATTTAATTGTTGGCATTTAGTGTAACATACAAAAAATGTTGATTGAAAAAATATTTTTTTTTAAAAATGATGCTGAGTAGACTTTATTGACTGTAATCCTTGAGTGAAGCCACTGGCTGTTGGCTGTTAGACTGCTTTCAGCCTGTTTTTCTAGCTATACTTCTTTGAGGAGGATGATGATCTTTACCTTACTCTTGACTTTGCATGCTGAAGGTGATTAGGTTTTTTAATGAGGCAGAAGAATGGAAATTTGAGAAAAATGGTAGAGAAAACCCTCTCATTTACCAAGATGACTTCCTAAGTTTATTTAGTGATGAGCTACTTGGAGATACGAGTCAAATGATAAAGTTCTTGGAAATCTTTTGAATATTGCCACCAGAAGGGAAAAAGATGGCAATAAATCCAACTACTTTTCCCATGCCTTACATGTTTATTTTCCTATATGCACAGTATCTTTTGTATTCTAGATGCTTAATAAATCTTTTTCAAGTAAATGTATGCTGGAAAATGTTGTAATTGAGGTAAATGGACATTTTTAGCTGGCTATATTACAGAAGACTTTATTGACTAGGTGATCTTTTAGATGGTTTTAAAAGATAATGAAGATCTTAACTGGCACACAATCAAATATTTATTATATGCCTTCATCTTCCACATTTTATTGTATTTTTTTCACTCCCTTGTGAAGGAAACTAATTTCAACAATGCTGTATTGTGTCATGCATTAAGCCAGTCATAAGTAGCAAGAGGTATCTGATTCCGTTTATATTATTGTGTTAATTATCTAGCTCTTCAGAATATTTTACATGAAAAATAACCTCAGGTGAATACACTTCTGTTACTGCTCCAGAAACCTTTTGACTTTTTTTTTTTATAATCTGTAATCACATTGATTTAAAATGACATGACAGAAATGCCTGAATATTGACAAGGTGATGGGAGCAACAAACACCTGCCTGTTAAATTTGGGCTCACCACCTACAGCACCACACATATCATTGATCCAAGTGTACCCTGACTGATTACTTGAAAAGAAAAATCTGGACTTCTCTGGATTTATAAGCAAAGTCAAAAACATTTTCCAAAATATTAAGTTCTAAAACTAGTAATAATTATGGCGTAGCCCCTTACTAATCAGTGTGCACCAGGGACCAGCAGCCTCTAAATCATCTCGGAGCTTTTCAGAAATGCAGAAACTTCACCCAAGACCTAGTGAATTAGAATCTGCATTTGAATGAATCTCCAGGAGATGCTGAAATGGGAAAAGTTGCCTTGTCCCCCTCACAGGGCGTTTGATGGGGCTGTGGCTTGCTTCTTCAGTGCCCCTCTGCTCAAATCTCTAGGGCAGCATATGGGCGGACTGGGCAGGTTGTGGGGCTCCGACCCCACAGCAGTGTTTAGGGGTGGATGTTTACAGCTCCACCCCAGTGGGAGCGTGCTACCGTGTGCTCTTTTAATTTTGCCGTCTATAGGCAGCTACTGTTAACCAGCTCAATTAGACCCTTTACCTTGTCACTACCTTGTCACAAGAACAGAGGACTTTCTGTATCCGGGGTTCTTGCCTTGGTGTACCGGAAGAGTCGGATTACACTTGGAAAATGAGTGCAAGGTTTTATTGAGTGAAGGGTAGCTCTAAGCAGCTGGGGGAAGCCAGAAAGGGGATGGAGTGAGAAGGTTTTCCCCTGGAGTTCGGCAGCTCAGCGGCCTGCGCTGTCTCCTCTTACTGCCCCAGCCAAATTCTGCCTGCCCCCACTGGTCAACGACCTGCTGGCTTGCCGGTGCGTTCCTCCGCTGACTTGCTCCTCTCCACATCCAGCTGTCTGTTTCATCCAGCTGTCTGTGTCTTCTTGGGTAGATCTGCTCCTCTGGACGTCCAGCAGCTTGTGTGTCTGCCTTCTAGAGTCTGGGGGTGTCAAAAAACATTTTTCAAAATATTAAGTTCTAAAACTAGTAATAATTATGGTGTAGCCCCTTACTAATCAGTGTGCACCAGGGAACAGCAACCTCTAAATCATCTCGGAGCTTTTCAGAAATGCAGAAACTTCACCCAAGACCTAGTGAATTAGAATCTGCATTTGAATGAATCTCCAGGTGATGCTGAAATGGAGGGGGTGGGGGCTGGTTATAGGCACAGGATGGCAGGCCAGGGTGGTCTTGGGAAATGCAACATTTGGTCAGGAAATGCCATCCTCACCCAGGGTCTGTGGGGGTGGAGCCATAGCCAGGGACCACGCCTTCCTCTACCCAGCACTTCCCTTCCCCGCTTCCAAGTCATTTAAAGGGAACACGCTCTTACCTTCCCAGCACTTCCATATCAATGACTGTGCACATTAAAGTTTGAGAAATGCTGGTAGTCCATTCCCTTTCCTGATCTCCAAAACATAAGGAATTTTAGAGGACAGGATGCATTTAGTAGATTCTGAATCTAAAGGAAACCTAAATCCTTCCTTGGAAGTAGATATTGTTTATAGCATCCTCAAACGGATTGAAAGCATACATGACTAGATTTAGAACAGAAAAATCTGTTTTACATACTTCAAAATCCTTTGGGCCTGTGTCTGTTTATGTTCCTATGACTTCTTGAGTTATACATTTTTATTAACAAAGAATAAAATTATATTCACTAAATGAACTCCTTTGTACCTGTTGTACGAGGTCTTTTATCAAAAGTTTCACAATGTTATTTTATATTTCTTAGGTTTTTCTTAGACTTGTAGAAATCATGCTGCTTTGTTCCCTGCGGGAGTTAAAATAAAAATATTAGTAATTATGCATATTTAATTTTCAGAATGCCAACTGATTACTCATAGCACTTATAAAAGGGAAATGATTTTAGATATTCATAAAACATTTCCTTAGTAAGGGGCTTTCAAGTTTGAAGTTGTGTTATTATGGATATTTCTTTTTATAGTAATCAGGATAAAAAATGAATTTATTAAGATCCCTCTTCTTTCCTCTTTTTCAGATGTAAGACAAAAGTCTACCCTGATGAACTTCCAAACACAAGTGTAGTCATTGTGTTTCATAATGAAGCTTGGAGCACTCTCCTTAGAACTGTTTACAGTGTGATAAATCGTTCCCCACACTATCTACTCTCTGAGGTCATCTTGGTAGATGATGCCAGTGAAAGAGGTACGAGCTGTGTTTTTTTTTTTTTTGTATTAGAAAGCTTTATTATGGCCAAAAAGATAACTAGGCAATTATCTATATTTCCATTATAATTTTATTAGCCCTGCCACAGCCTATCAAATTCTCATCAATAACCTCATTAATGCCAACTCTAGAAGCAAATAAGTAATTATTTCACTTTCTCTCATGATTCTATATGGTTCTTACTAACCTAAAAATTCAGCCAAAATGACTTTCAAAAATATATCTTTTCTTCCAACTCAATTGGTTATATTATTGAGCATTCATATGATTTTATGGATACACGACATTAATTAACTAATGAAATCTCTATTCTTTTATATCTAAGGCAAAAAATATTGATAGGAATTGGCCACCATTTCTGTGTGTTGAATTTCCATCTTGGTAGTATCTCTGCTGTTTCTTAAAACAGTTTCAAAAATGTTTCTTATAAATTCTTTTACATGTTACAGATTTTCTCAAGTTGACATTAGAGAATTACGTGAAAAATTTAGAAGTGCCAGTAAAAATTATTAGGATGGAAGAACGCTCTGGGTTAATACGTGCCCGTCTTCGAGGAGCAGCCGCTTCAAAAGGGCAGGTCATAACTTTTCTTGATGCACACTGTGAATGCACGTTAGGATGGCTGGAGCCTTTGCTGGCAAGAATAAAGGAAGACAGGTAAGAATTTGTGTGTTATGTCTGCCTGGGTTATGACTGAAACTCTTAGGACAGTTCCAGATGTCCATCAGAATTTGTCTTCCAAGTTCCTATTTTTAGAAGGCTTATTTTATAGCTTTTCTTAAAAGCAGGTTTTCCCACTTGCTTGGTAAATAAGACTGCTGTATTCATGCTGGACATAGATAGTTGATTAAGAAATAGTGAAACAATTCAAGTTATAAAAAACATGTTAAATTACTTTTTAGGTGAAGGAATTAAATATAATCTAAAATAGTATAATTGTGTTATAAAGCACATTTTCAAAGCACCTTTTCATGTTCTCACAACTACCCTGTGAGGTAAGTACTGTAGATATTTCTTATCTATAACTCATAATGGGGAGGAACTAAGAAGCTACATCTGACTTGCTCCAGTCATGGGAAGTGCTGGGAACAATTCAGCTCTTTCCAGTTCTTTGCCAGTGTTCTCTAAACTACACCAGCACCCTTAGTCAGTCTAGTTCAAATTCACCTGGAATGTCTTAAAAATGCACACACATACATGCACACACACAGCACTGAAAAAAATTATAATTAAAAAAAGGAAACATGAGAGCACAGCTATAAGAATATGTTTAATTATTTCAACAATATTGTCACCTTACACATACACATTTTGAAATCTGGAAAATTGAATAAATAGCACTTTATAGAAATTAAGAATCCTTATACATACCTGCAATTCCTTCTGTTGTTGATGAAGTACAAGTGTTTTTTTGCAATTATTTATAAACACTGGTGATAAGAGAGTATAATTTCTAAATATCTAATGAAGATAACTAACACTGAATGCTATCTGATACAATAACAACACATTACATAACACCTTACTTGCATAGTCATTTCGTCTATAGTAGAAAAGTCCTTCTAGAATTGACGTTTTTAATTAGACACTCAAGATAGGAACTACTTAGTCTGAGCTAGTCCAGCCACATCACTTAAATAGCAGGATTTGGTACTTGCCAGAAAGATGGATGGAAGCTGTCAGTAAAATGAAGCACAACAGTTGAAGAAAGCGGTAGGAACCTTTTAGTCCATAGAGTGTTGTACATGGCTAATAACATTTTTCCACTCTGTGTATTGTGCAGTACCCACAGGACAATAAGACTGGCAAAGTGAAATGAACTTAAAAATGAATTTCTTGGCAAATTTTGGTATATTATGCTTTTTTTTTTTTTACACGCATGTTTTTATATTCAACTCAATGCGCTTTTAATATTTCAATACGGTCATGCATAGGCTATTTATTTTTTTGATCTAACAACATAATTACACTGTATTTGCGTATGATGAACCCTATTATCTTGTCCTGATTATAAATTTTAAAACTACCATAAATAGATAGTCTGTTCAAGGTTTTTAGGCCTAATTTCTTCTCCTCACGAGTTAAATCATTAAATCTAATAAAGGAAGTGAGAAAAATATTGATTTTTCTGGGGTCCAGAGTCACCAAGAAGCTTTCCCAAGGCTACAGGAGTCTTGTTGATTTCAGATAAGTTGAAGCTCTGGTCAATTTTGTGGAATATAAGACCTCAATTGAAAATTAGTATTGGTGAAACTGGTGTTACAAAACAAGTAAATAATGGACATTTATGTGCTTTTCATATCTAGAGATGATTCAGAAGCCTATTTGTATATTTGCCTTCTACCAAATATGAAACACCAACTCTGGTCTTCAGAATTAGCTACAACCAGTACAATTTGAGTAGGACTGAATGTTTACTTGTGGAAATCACAGAAGTTTGATCCCATAATAAAATAAATGAACAGGGGTTAGATCAAGAATTACAGAAGGCACAACATGGATTAAAAGTGTACCTAATGATTTTCCCAAATGAAATTTTCTCCCATAGAAAGCTACCATTAAGAACACCAACCTTTTGGCTCTTATTTTAAGAAAAATGGGATAGGCCAGGTGCGGTGGCTCACATCTGTAATCCCAGCATTTGGGACGCCAAGGCGGGTGGATCACCTGAGGTCAGGAGTTCAAGACCAACCTGGCCAACATGGTGAAACTCCGTCTCTACTAAAAATACAAAAATTAGCCAGGTGTGATGGCAGGCACCTCGGGAGGCTGAGGCAGGAGAATCGCTTGAACCTGGGAGGCAGAGATTGCACTGAGCTGACATCTCCCCACTGCACTCCAGACTGGGTGATAGGGCAAGGCTCTGTCTCAAAAAGAAAAACAAAAAAAAAAAGGATAAAACACCAGAGATTGAAGTTGCTTATCTTTCCCTATCTTAAGCTATCGTCTAGGTTATAAATGTAAACTCTCAATTTGAGGACATTTTACTCAGAGATTGTCATGACCCTATCATTTTTCATAGGAAACATTTACTTATACTAACAGATTATGATTTTTATTGTTGCTGTTTGTTGATTTTTGTTTGTTTTTCCTAGTAGGTGTTTTCTCCATGAAGATGTCCTCAGAACTCTCTAAACTAACATACCCTACTTGAAATGCAAACTACCAGATCTAATTTGCCATCATCCCTTCTTCCCTCCCTGAATGCTATTGCTTTTCAATGGGTTATAGCTAAAATGATACCTAATCTCAAAGCAGCTCTACTAATCATGCTGTGGGTGGAGGTTTGATGAAAAATAGACCCTGCTCATCTTGCTAAGTTAGTGCTTAGAATGCATTTGGAAATAGACTTGAAGGTCAATTAGTGTATTTGATTAGGTTTCAAATGATAACACAAAGTAAACTGTAAGGAATATATGTTCAAAGGAAATAATTCCATGGACTAATAGGATAAAATGAAGCTAAGGCATATTAAAGTAACAAAATAATTACATTTCATCATATCAACTATAATCAGTTTGGAGAAGATAATGTAACATTTTAATTATCATGTGTCTATAAATTGGTTTCAATTTTTCTGCAGGAAAACGGTTGTCTGCCCTATCATTGATGTGATTAGTGATGATACTTTTGAATATATGGCTGGGTCAGACATGACTTATGGGGGTTTTAACTGGAAACTGAATTTCCGCTGGTATCCTGTTCCCCAAAGAGAAATGGACAGGAGGAAAGGAGACAGAACATTACCTGTCAGGTATGTATATCATCTCTCTTGAAGATTATGTATATTCCCATAAAAATTAAGGAATATTATAAATTTCTGTTCTAATGTTTAATTATTTAATCGTATCCTTATTATTCAATATACATATACATTATGACCCTTTACATAATCATATAAGGATCAATGACAATATTAAATCTAATTTAAATTAGTATAAGCAAACTTAAGTATTGGCAAAAATGCTAAATATCTTTTGAAGGTTTATGTATTCTTATATTCAAAATATATTTACTGTGAATTTTCTGTGTGATAGAAATGTGCTAGCCTTAACACTTCAAGTAAATGTATGTCTTACCTTAAAGTATATGGCTTATAATAGAAATGTTCTCAAAACTGAAATAGCCAAAAATGTTTTGCTAAATATTCTAAATATATCACCTTTAAACAGCTATCTTCCTTATAGATTCCATAGGTCCATTTGGAAAATGTTAATGTATTCAAAATTTCAAAGGGTTTATTGCCCCAAATTACTTCAAATACTACTTAAGTTGAAATATGGATTAGTGAAATATGGGCTTACTTGTAATAAAAAATATCATATACATCTTGAATTGTCTGTATAAGCATTACCCACTTTATTAACACAAAAGTATCATCTTCGTACTTAAACACATTGTGGACCTCTTACCTGAAACTAAAAATTGATTTCCTGAAAAATACTTGGGGAAATATTCACTGGTTTAGTTCTTTAAAGATGAATTTGGCAAATCATCCTTCCTTTGGAATGTGAGAGAAATACCCTAACATTCTAAAACCATACACTTTAAGTCCTCACTTAGCATTGTAAATGGGTTCTTGGAAACTGCAACTTTAAACAAAATAACAAAAAACACTGTCATCAATTTTATAATGGAGGAACATTGAACTAAAGGATGTTGCTTGAGGACCTTTTGTTTGTCATTTCACTTAAAGTCACAATAGCATTAAGTGAAGACTTACTGTCTGTAAAATCCATGATCTGAACAAGAATGTCTGGTAACCTACTGAAGGGATGACTTATCTATTGTCACCTACTTAATTATATAATGAATTAATTAAAATTAAACTCTAAAAATTGGCTAATGGAAGAGAGTGGCTAAAGTTATTTGTTACTGAACAATTAAATATTAGAGATGTTAACTTCTAAAGGAGATCTATTACATCAAAGAGAAAAATAAAATGTGACTTCTAACATTTGTATAAAGTCATGTAAGTTATCATGTCAATATTTAAAATGTAACTTAGTAGTCTTAAGTCTTGTATAATCTTCAAATTCACCAAGTCTTATTGATACTTAACCTTTAACAAACTGGGAAAATATAGTGGCTCATGTTACCATCATTTATTAGATATTCTGTTTTCCCAAATTGTTTTCATTTAGTGTTAGCTGATATTTAAACTTTAGATCCCATGTGAAAACTATCAGAATGCTTGACCAGTACACTTACATACAGGTAATGTTTTTATTCATTTGAAAATGCTGTTTATAAGAAGGCATGTTTATACTCATATAAAAAAACACATTGGCAAAAGACATGCTGTATTTATGTTCTCACAGAGTCAAACAGAAGATAACTAAGAGGTAGCCAACATTCATAGTAAGAAATTACTGATCTCATTCATAAAATAAAGATCTATGTAGAAATCAATCATTATTACTCATCTTTCGTTAACTAAAACAAAAGATGAATCATCTAACTTGCTATATTTTAACCATAATTTATGTGGTTGTATTACAGTAGCATGAGAACTGATAAAATCTCAGTATATTTTGTTTGCTTCAGTAACTGCACATCATTTTATTTTCTAACACACTGAGGAAGCTGAAGCGAGAGAAACAGAAACCTCAGTCTTTGCTGAAGTTTCTAGCTTTTTGTGGCAAAAGGTTAATTAATTCATGGGCTCAGTTGTAACAGCCTGCAGGTAATTTTCATCAGCATAGCTCTAATGTGAACGTTCCTTCTACTTGTAATCTATTGCTTGAAGCTGTGATCATTTTGCTCACAGTCATACAAACAGATAAATCACTCTAGATGTTGAAGACAATTTTTTTCCTACTTGATTAACAGAATTCTGAATAGCTAAAGTGATGAAAATGAAACTGAAATTTTAGTTTTCTTAGTGGAATGCTTTATTTAAAATGTCAGTGATGACAGAACTTTGTAGTCACCATAATTGGCTGGTTATCATTTAGAAATACAATCATGCAACTGCTTATGTTGAAAGCCAAGTTGAACTTGTGACCTAAATCGGTTATACTACATCTAAAGTAAAGCTTAACATGGTGATTCTTATTTTTTTATTGCCAACTTCTGGGCTTTGGTATTTTCATTTTCATAATAAATGGAGTTTGTGAAATACTTGTTCATATTATAACTATGGAATAATATACATAATTGTGAATATATCATTTTCTTTAATCAGTAAACTTTCCTTGACATTTAATAATCGAATTATATGACTTTTCAAGAATATTTCATTATGTGTGCAACAATAGTGCCTTTTAAACTGGAGGTCATAAACTAGGAGCTTTTGTGCCAAATATTCTCTATAGAAGTGTTTTATTTGGCATACGTAGTGTTTTACATTTTCAAAAATTACCAACACTTTAAAAATGAGATATTTTAAATAAAAATCTGTATTTCCATCTACCAGTAAGTCAGAAGGTCTTACTACAATGGACCAGGATTCTTACCTGGCACCATCAGGTGGAGTTTAGTAGAAACTACCCATGTAGAAATGGCATGAAAACTTACCCCAATCTCCACAACTTCTTCTAATTATGTTCCTGACTCTGAGGCTGAGGGTCATTTGGTATTTGTCATCATTCTTGAAATTGAAGAAATATTTATCTGCACCTGTGTCTTGAGGAAAGGGGGAAACTATATATATTGCAACAAATCTACTTTATATAATTATCTTTATTTGGCTATAATCTTTTCAAGTTTTGACGCTGGTCTTAGAGGCTACTGCCTGGGAAATGGCTGAGTTTGAAACCCATCAAGCATATCACCCCTGTATAACTATGCATATACATTACCTAATGGAATAGACAGCTAGTAGTAAAGTTACCTGATAATGCAAATAATACTCTAGATCATTTAATTAATTTGGGGATGAGTTATGCATTTTTTCCTAACATGTGCAAATGGGAGGTGATTTGGTTTAGGCTATTGAAATAAGTTTGATTCCATACAAAAACAAACATACAAACTGTTCTATTTGTATTCCATGCATACAAACTGTTAGGCACTGTGCTAAGTTCCGCACATACAAACATGGATAAGGCAACCTATGCTGTCAAGTTGCTCACTGTCTGGCACTGGCCACAGGTATGCTGGATGAGGGAAAGAGTCTAGTGTAAATGGTCCAAGTGTGGATGTACAGGAATAATTATGTCTACTACTAAAGTGATGTGAACCTCTAGAAATGAGCCTGGCTTAAGTCTTATTGATTGCTTTAGTCTCTTAATTATGCCCTGTAAGTGAACCTCAAATAATTATAAAGATATTCATTTCCACTTTAATTTCACACTGATTAAAATAGATTTTTTAAATTAAAAACCTACTGGTAATTTCCAAGTGAATTTACCTTTTTTTACCCTTCACATCTTACCTTATGGGCTTTTTTACATTTAATCATCATTAATATTTTTAATATGACTGCCTTCGTTTTTACTTCAAGTGCCATGTTGAGTATATTTCTAAAGTAAAACAAAAGAGTTTTAGATGTTCTTTTAATTCTGATATAGTAATAAATCAAATGTAAATGTTATTGGTTTTTATTTCAGACCTATTATACCTAATCTTATATTCCTTTTTATTAGCATTCACTTTATTTCATGCATTTATTTTTTACTCAGTTAGAATTAGGAGTTTATGAAGATCAAATAAATCATTAGTATCTCTGAATATAATTGTGAAAAACTCATGGAATGTTCACATATATTATCTCCTCTATCATTCTAGTGTGATCATATAAGAAGCATTGAAGCTAGCCTTGGAGGATCTGGTTTTATTTCAAGCTCCTCCAATTAAGAAATTACCTAGTCTTCACAACTATAAAATGGAAAATTATTCTCCCTACTTTGCTTAACTCATGAAGTGCTATAAAATATTGAAATGAGCAATGTCCTTGACATGAATTAGATTTTAAATTTATATCTGATAATGTAATATATATATATTGCAAAATAAATGTGACAAGTACCTAAAAGGATAAAGAAGTAGAACACCAATGAACCACCTCTTTTAGAATTTGGTTGTATTTTCTTCTAAGGCTTTTCTATGCAATTTTTCTACAATGTAAAAGTTGATATATCATCAATATTTTTCTATGCCATTAATTTTTCCCCACATAGGTTTTAATGGCTGCTAATGTCTCAGTTACTTATGATGTTTCCCTATTTTTTGTTGTTGTTGACTAAAGTTCATCAAGAGTTTGTTTGCGCTTTAATTTTTTTACCAATTATTTCTTCTTCACCTAGTTTTTGCATACAAAGTGATTGCTTTAGAATTATGCATTTGAACATGAAATTTATTTTAATATTCCCGATACCTTCTGCCAATTTAATTCCTTCCCAAAAATATTATCACTGAATCAATTTATAATTCCACTAGTAAGTATAATAAATTAAAAACACAAATGTTACTCTTTAAAATCTTACACAAATATACGATGAAGTTTCTTATATTTAATAGAAACAATTTACTTCTTAATTTTTATCAGATTATATTACACTTTTCTCAATCCAACCATAATATACGTTTGAATTGGAGGAAAGAAACAGAAATAGATACCATGAAAGCCTTTAAAACACTTCTATAAAATGAAAGATATGAAAACAACAGCACAGGGAAAGGTCAACATTGTGAGCAGAACAAAGACTGAAAGAAAGAACTAACTTTGGAATGCTCAACTAGTAACGCTCTTGCTTACTCCTGTTAAAATCTAATGCATGTTGATTGAGAGAAGTAAAAAATTCTCTCCTCAAATAAAAATATTTGAATCTATATTCTATGAAAAAGAAGAGTACTTTTATATTATATTACTTTCTAATAGCTTAGGGGATAGTTTGCAAGACTTTCTTAGCAACATGTTGGGATAAGAAAACTAGGGTAATAGAGTGGTAAGTTAAATATTACATTTATATACCGAATAATTTTATCACGTTAACCAAAATATTTTACGACATCTGATCCCAGCTGGCCCTATTGTTTATTTTGATCCCTCGTAAGCATGAAATGAAAGTAAAATGAAAGATTAAAATTTGCACCAATTGCTGTACATCCTTGTGGAAGCTTAGGGTTTTATCAGGTCCTAGGAATTATTAAAAAGGACTTAGGGGAAAAAAATAACTACTCCTTTATTGGAAATATAGATTAAAGCAGGCACAGGTTAAAGTATTTGATTCCCATGCTTATTGGTAAGTGGGTTCTTTGGCAGCAAAACAAATCATTTGCCCATACTAAGCAGAACATTATATTTTTCTGATTCCTTAAAAATAACACAAATTGTTTGTGTTCCATAGACTCTGCAGGATTTTAGTAAGCTTCCATGTTCAGAACCTAAGCCAGCATAAACTCTTAAAGTAAGTTTCTTCTCTACAGAAAACCACATCTTCATACCCAAACATAGGTTCAGATGATTGTAATAGTGTGTGGTATCCACCAAACTTCCAATTTTTAGCTGTAAAAACTTTAATTACATTCAGCATTTAATTATTCATCACTCTGATAGAAGAGCATTTGTGCCTCTGCTTCCTTTCTCTTTCCTCTGCTTTCTATTTTGGTTATACTGCATAGAACATGCAAGAAAGAAGAGAAACTCTTAGCATTTCATTTCCTTTGGGTTCCTAAACCTGCAAAATGGTTAACCCAATAAAGCCATTCGGTTTTATAGTTAAAAAAAAAAATCAGACGTATGTGAAGATTTCAGCTATTCATGCTCATATTTGTAAATGTAAAAAAAAAAAAAAACCTCATTTGTATTACTTATCTTTATTAATTTTGTAATCTATGGAAATGTAATTAACACAGATCTAAATACTAACAGTGTAGATATTGTGTTATTTGAACATATAAATAATAGCCTAGAACTCACCTGTAGTTTCTCAAACATTCTTAGGAGTTTTTCTCCAAGGCCCTTGATTATTTGCAAGTAAGATTAAACAGAATCCTGATGTATCAAAAGAAAAAAATAGAAGGAATGATGTTTCAAAACTTTAAGAGAAATTGTTTCTGAAGGGCAGTCCAAAAATTCACGGGAAAACATGGTACATAAACATGGAGCCTGAAATCAGGAAAAATGTATTATTTTATGTTATTATTATTATTATTATTATTATTGTTGTTGTTGTTGTTTTGAGACGGAGTCTCGCTCTGTCACCCAGGCTGGAGTGCGGTGGCGCGACCTCGGCTCACTGCAAACTCCGCCTCCCGGGTTCCCACCATTCTCCTGCCTCAGCCTCCGGAGTAGCTGGTACTACAGGTGCCCGCCACCATGCCAGACTGATTTTTTGTATTTTTAATACAGACGGGGTTTCACCATGTTAGCCAGGATGGTCTTGATCTCCTGACCTCGTGATCCGCCCGCCTCGGCCTCTCAAAGTGCTGGAATTACAGGCGTGAGCTACCGTACCCAGCCAGGAAAAATGTATTTCTAGTTACCCCAAATCTTTTGCTTTATAAAGTATATGGACGAATGGAAAGATGATAGATAGATAGATAGATAGATAGATAGATAGATAGATAGATAGACAGATAGACAGATAGATAGGAAAGAAAAAAAAAGAAAGATGACTTTTTTATCCATGCTACCAATTAGTTAAGGATCCTTGAACAAGTCACTTAAACACATTGCAACTAAATTTTTTGACCAAAACTGTAGGAATTTTAGAGCTCTGAAATATTACATATCTGAAAATTATTTGGACCCAGAAAACAATAAAAATGAAGCAACTTATAATCTTGGTAAACAGAGATGTTTCCCCTGTTTTTATAGATAATATCTAAAATGTATACTATAAGCTTTGTGCTAGTATTGTTTCAAGAGTGTTACATATATCTAGCTATGAAATCCAGACTTCTAACAACTAAATTTGGCTGCCTCTTGGTTCTCCTTCCCTCTATACAGAGTGATTATCCCAGCATGAAATACAGGATATATTGTCTTCTTGGTGAAAATACAGACATTACATTTTAGCATTACTGAATAATTAAATGTATTCTGTCACAATTTCTATTGATTTGCCAACTTCTGGTGAAAAACTCCAGCATTTTTTCATGTCAAATGCATACTTTTTTGAGACCTTTACTATTTTACATAGTTACAAATCTTCATATCTTAAATTCTAAAATACTATCAGAAACTGCGCACTGTGGCACACACCTGTCATCCTATCTGAGACAGGAAGATTGCTGGAGGTCAAGAGTTCAAGATTATTCTGGGCAATATAGTGAGACCCAGTCTCAAAGTATAACTAAGTACATAAATAAATAAAATGCTATCAAACTCAACCCCTAAAACCCCTATTAAATGATAGAGCCTTTGAAAATCTTGGAATTAGTGAAGTCATCTTTGTTACTCAACTATTTAGCAGGTGAGAGCAAAGAACATTTTTGGAATTTCAGAAATAAGATTGCAGATAATTTTAACTTTCAAATAGATTGTTCTGTGGCTATAGGGATACATTACTCATTTGTTTATTTATTCAGTAAATATCCATCAATAGTCTAATACTATTATTATTGTGTTATTTATTATTATTATTTTTTTATTATTTTTGAGACAGAGTCTCCCTCTGTCACCCAGGCTGGAGTGCAGTGGCGCAATCTCGGCTCACTGCAAGCTCTGCCTCCCGGGTTCAAGCTATTCTCCTGCCTCAGCCTCCTGAGTAGCCAGGACTACAGTCATCAGGCACCAGGCCCGGCTAATTTTTTTTTTTTTTTTTTGGTATTTTTTAGTAGAGATGGAGTTTCACCATGTTAGCAAGGATGGTCTTGATCTCCTGACCTCATAATCCATCTGCCTTGGCCTCCCAAAGTGCTGGGATTCCAGGCGTGAGCCACCGTGCCTGGCAAATAGTCTAATACTATTAAACTAATGTATTGGATATGCTTATAGAAGTGGATAAATGTACACAGAAATAAATATAATACTATATACAATAAGAATTGGCCAGTTCCTTGAGATAGACAGTGATAAGGGCTTATAGAAGAAGGTGGAAGGAGAAGAATATGTCTTGATTGAGGGAGCGGGGGGCAGGGGCAGTGTTGTTGAAGGTAGGCTGCCTAGAGTGTATAACATTTGTATTAGCCTAAGAATAATCAAGTTTGAACATACAAGGGGAGTTTTCAAAGAAAAATCCAGGTGACCAATGGATGTGAACAAATATACCGAGGTACAAAAACGTAAAGCATTTACCAGTAACAGCTAAACAGTTTACATGCAGGCAAATAGTTAAAAGGGATTGGGAGGAGCTCATTGGGTAGTGCTAGATTAATGATGCCAGGATAAGAAGCTAGAATTTATTTCCTTAACATAGATTTTTGAACATCTGGTTAACATTTTTAGAGGAGCATTGATTTAGAGAAATTATTCTGGCTATGATTTTTAGGACAAATTTCAGAAGCAGAAGAATCTAGAGGCATCCAGATCCTCTCAGCATCTAAGCATCTTAGCATCTAAGAGGACCCCATTATTAGCAAACATAGAAGATAAAAGTAGTCACTATGATAACAGAGATGAGTCAAAAATACTTCAGAAGAAAAAGAAGTCTTTTGGAAATAATTGAATTAGGCACAAAAAATGTGGTTTTTCATTTTATATTAAGAGACTGGAAAGAAATATAAGACATTAAAAGAGAAGCAGATGAGTAGCAAATTTTCAGGTCTATGATATATACACTGGACAGAGTCAATGGAGTTTTTTGAAGGAATCATCTAGTGAGTAACTGCAAAAGCACAACTTATGCAGAGGAAACAAGTATGAAAACACAGATTAAGAGTGAACCACAGAGGTGACAGTGAAAGGTATGTGATGAATGATCTGATCTTACCCAGACAAAGAGCATAGAAAGAGAAAAGTGCCTCTGAGAGAACCTTGGGAGGACTACATTTCAGATGAGAGAAGAAATTATTAAATGCATATATCCACAAAATAATATTATGATGGTATATTGGACCCACCTGATAGATACGAAATTAAGAGCTTGTCCAAAGTCTGATAGGAAGGAAAAAGGAGAGGCACGGGGTATCAATAAGAATCATAAAATTAACAGTCAAATTAGTAGAAGGGAAACCTCTACAGAACAATGCAATGGGAACTAGAAATGAAAATAATTTCAAGCAGGAAGGCTGATGAATTGTACTGTATACTTTCAGAGGAAAAACTTAAAGACAGGTTATTGGAGTTCAGAATCAATGGGGACCTTTCAGAGAGAAGTTATTGTAGAGGTGGGAGCAGGATCTAGCTTCTAGTTAGAAGGTCAAAAATTGTTAAGGGAGTGTGTAGAAATTATCCTTTCAAGAAGGTTACCAGTGAAGGGAATAGAAAATATATGTCCCTAGTTTAAAAGAGTAGTAAGGTGGAATGAAAATGTTTTTTGGTTTAGGATAGAACTTAATTCAGCAGGCCTCTAAGCTCAAGGGAACAATCTAGAAATCAAAGGCATAAAACATAAATGTTAATAGTCAATGAGCAAGGGCCTGAAAGAGTAGTCAGGAGAGAGTCTGTTGAGGCCACAAGCATGAATGCTAGCCGACAAGGAGAGGAAAGGAGGTATTCTTTTCCATGAGAGGAGGCCATGAGGAAGACACATTTTTAAACACATTGAGCTAGAGATTGAAGGAGTTTAGATTTCATGATTGAAAGAGTTTAGATTTCCTGCATTTCCTTCATCCCCAGGTTGTTGAGAAGAGTCCAAAACTTTTGGAAAAGACTCAGGCCAAGTGTGGTGACTAACACCTGTAATCCCAGCACTTTGAGAGGCCAAGGTGGGCAGGTCATTTGAGCCCAAGAGTTCAAGAACAGCCTGAGCAACATAGCAAAACCCGATCTCTACAAAAAATACAAAAAGATAGCTCAGTGTGGTGGTGCATGCCTGTAGTCCCAGCTACTCTGGAGGCTGAGGTTGGAGAATCACCTGAGCCTGGGAAGTCGAGGCTGCACCACTCACTCTAGCCTGGGTGTCAGAGTGAGACCCTGTCTCAAAAAACAAACAAACAAACAACAACAAAAAAAACTCAGTTAAAAATAAGACAGGTAAACAAATAAACATAGATAGCAGGATTGTTAGCAGTTTGTGAATTAAGCAGAGAATCAATAATGTGGACTTGTCCTATAACCAGTTAACCACATCTTATTACTTTTCCAGTGTCTTAATAGCAGAAGTAAATGAAGTGAAAGGTAAATTCACCCAAGCACCAAAATTAAAGAAAAAAAAATGAGAGAGATAATTGGAAATTGCAGAAAAGCAAGCACAGAGAACCAAGATTCCTAAGCTAGTGTTTTGCTGACATGGCAGAGCCTTGGAAATGGGTTGGGAGAAGGGAAGAAGAAATTCCTGAAAGTTGTTATTAATGTGAGACTAGTGATTAACTAAGGAACCATAATCACCGATGAAGTATAAAATGACTTCTTATGAAAACAGGAGGAGTTAAAGAATAAGAAATTATGCTCTGTGGCAGATTTCAGTCAACATCTTGAATATGAAGTAGTTCCAAATGGTTTTGAAACCTAAAGTCAGGGTATATATAGAGAGAGGAGCCCAAGTTAAGTGAAGGACAGCAAGGATTTTGCTTAAATGATTAACATCATAACAACAACAAAGATGAATTGCCTACCCTGTTGATTAGGTGTTGGGAACTGTGTTAAGTGCTTTACTTCTGTTAACTCAGTTCATCTTTCCTACTTACAATGTGTGGTAGGTAGTGTTCACAGTCATTGAGCTGACTATTTCCCTCTTGTTCAGTTGATTAAATTGGTTGTTTGGTTTGACATTGTATAGACACAACCTTGAAAAGCAAATAATTTCAGCTAATTTAACCATAATCAAGATTTTTCATTTTCTAGATGCTCTGAACACTTAAGGTTTACATAGGCATATGTAAATATTTTATTAAGCATATTACAGGGCAGCTAACTTAGAACAGAATGTGTTGCATAACGTTGGCTATGGCTATAGGTATTAAATATTATAAGGCACAATCTCCTTTCTGAGAGAGCTAACTGATATTGCAAACCCAAAAATCTGTCCAGGAATATCTGTCTTCAGAAAATACAGGAGTTTCTTGAAGAATTGTAATTTTATCTTATTATTTTTATTATTTTCAAGCATAAGTAAAAATTATTTGAGTTATTCTCAATAGTATAAAAATAAACTATTAAGCATAGTTTATTTTTAGCCACTTACACATTTCTCACATATAAGAGTGATGACCAATTGTAAGATGAAATTCAATACATGTTATTTAAATTAAAATGTGCCAGTACTTTATCAGTAAGTAGATAAGTAGATAGACACTCTGAACTGATCATTAAAAATGCATCACTTAACAATATTAAGCATTTGGTTGCATTATGATAGGATAATTGCAGCAATTTTGGTTCCTAATTTTATCAAATAGACTCTCCAGCACTGTAATATCTTATATAGTTATTGCCATAGTGTTCCAAAACCCCCATCAGGTGAGAGTCATGGCTACTTCCTAATTACCATCTGCTTAGCTTTGTTAGTGTTTCTCATTATAACTCAGAAGGTCAATGATACTGTTCATGATAGGAACCCAGCAAGATGAAAAGTAATAAAATAGCTCTGAGACTAAGCAAGGCTCTGCTACTCCAACTGATGGACAGTTAATTACCTGAGCATAAAACAGTGAGCACTGGGAGAACTAGAGAACTCTGCAATATGGTAGATGTCCAAGTACAATATTATTTGGTGGTTTTTCAGTGAACAATTCTGTTTAATTAAAACATGAGCATAACCTTTGGCAGAGGACAATATAATTTTGACAAAAGCAAAATATTTGGTTTTTAACAGCCTCACAGACTACTTAGATGAGCATTCCAAATCTCAGTTTCTATAGCAGTTTCTCACCCTTGGCAGTGCGTTAGAATTACATAGAAACTTTACATAATAGCACCGTCAGGTCCCCACCCCCAGCCAATTAAATCTAAATCTGTAGAGGGTGGTACTTAAGCATGCCCATCTTCTTTTTAGAGGTGCCTCAGGTCCTGCTATTGTGCTTTGAAGGTCGCAAACCACTATATTACAACTAACATTCAAAAGTCATCATTGCCAGTATGGATCTATTTTGTGAACAACTACAATCTTCTTTTTAACTTTTAATATACACTGCTTATATATAGAAAGACTTGTGTAGCTCACTCATTAACCATTGTCTTTAATTCATCTTTTAAACTGACAATTAACTAATCCTTTAAAAAATTCACATCTGACTTCTCAGCTTATAGAAGAATTAAGAACGTGAAACCAAAAGGCATTTATTCCTAGGAAAAAGTTTTAGTAGAATCCCTTCGAAGTGTCCTTTCAAACCTCTGAATAACAGAAATTCCATAAATCCTGTGGGATTTATGTTTATCCATACAATTAGATGATTAATTCTATCATTTTAATTAGTAAAGAGAAGAATAAACAATGAGATGTAAAGCCCTTATGTTAAAAAATACCTTTGTAACTATCACTAGATACTTATTTTCTATAAACATTTTATAGAATTTATTTTTTCTTTCATTTTTAAATAGGTTATGGATCTCTTCATGGTAAAACCATGTCCAAAGTTTTCTAGAGTTTACATAAAAATGATTTATATTGTGTGACCTAAGTTCACAACTGGTAGTTTCATGACCAGCTAACCACTTCAAGGACAGTGCAAAGGGCAGAAACTTCTCTTCACTATGATTTTCAGAGAGAATATAGAAGTCCCAGTCTTCCATGGCCAGTGTCACTTTCATGTATCTATTTGATCACCTGTAAGAAAAACAAAAACTAATTTGAATTTTACAGAAAATGTGAAAAAAAATGCTATTTATTAATATTAAAACTTCTTACACCTTGACTTTATGTTTCTAGTTTGAGATTTTTTTAATATTTAGAATGTCTCAAAAATATGTGCTACAGTCTCATTAAACTCCACACATTGTTTTCAAAAGATATTCTTTTCTTTTTGTTTTTTTTCAACTAGGACCCCTACTATGGCTGGTGGCCTATTTTCTATTGACAGAAACTACTTTGAAGAGATAGGAACTTACGATGCAGGAATGGATATCTGGGGTGGAGAGAATCTTGAAATGTCTTTTAGGGTAATTGCATTTTATTTTATTTTTTGACGCTGAACATACTATGCTGTAGCATGCACATACCAGACCCAGTAATTTACTGTCAAATCATTTTTGCTAAGTGATACAAATTACTGATCAATTGGTCATCTTAATACATATTTAGAAGATTTGACAGAGTCCTATTGCATGCAATATTTACTGTTAAATGGAAAATTATAGGTAATTTTTGTTTTCAAAAATAATGTTTTTATTCACAGTAAAAATACATTAGGACTTTCAATTGCTGAAATAAAGAAGGGTTTTATTTTTTAATAAAGTGTTACTCTATAAAATCACTTTGTGTTTTTGAACTGAAATTTGGAAGTATTTATGTAATCTGAATTTGCAACTACTGCCTGAGATTGTTTTCAGAAAACTTTAAGAATGAACTGTGGTCAAAGGAATTTGGATAATTCTGCAAGTGGTATGACCATTTTCACTAACATTATTGTTGGATAAATCAGTTTGAATAAAGCAAATTCATTTAATAAATGGCCTTCCAAGTAAATAAAAATTGAGGAGTAAGTCCTTACAAATATGTTATTAGGAAATGTTTAATAACAATTTAAGTAATATTTAAATAATTTTTTATATTCAAAAAATTTAAAAATGAAGACATAAGTTTGCTTTCATGCTAAGAAGTTGATAAGCGCTAACATAGTGGTTTTGTTTTTTCAAATCACTGCTTTTTTTCCTACCTAAAATTCAGTGTAAACTATTTGTGTGTGTTTTTTGTTGTTGTTGTTTTTGTTTTATGAGACAGAGTCTCCATCACCTAGGCAGGAGTGGTACAGTGGCGCAATCAGGACTTACTGCAGCCTAGACCTCCAGGGCTCAGGTGATCCCCCCACCTCAGCCGCCCTGGCTGGGACTACAGGTGCGCAACACTACTCCTGGCTAGTTTTTCCTTCCTTTCTTTTTTTTTTTTTTTAATTTTTTGTAGAGACAGGGTTTTGCCATGTTGCCCAGCGTGGTCTCAAATTCCTGGGCTCAAGCAATCCACCCCTCTCTGGCTCTCAAAGTGTTGGGATTACAGGCGTGAGCCACCACACCCAGCTTCAGTGTAAAATATACGAAACATTCCATCATTTTGCCCAAAGTATTTGTACAATAAAATTATAAGAGTTTAGATATATTTATCTATGAAGTTTAAAAATTATGCCTTTTAATTTCTCATTTCAAAAGTAAAGTTTGTTTTTCATTATCATAATATAAATATGTGTGATGTTGTGTAAGAAAATGTTAAAATTTGAGAATGAGTTACCTTGAATTTCTCTACTGTAGAATTCAGTGGATCTTGGATAAATTATTTTAAAATCAGTAAGATGGCCGAGTTATATTACTATTTTGCCTGTAAACTTTCCTTTTAGCCAGATGTCTGAAACAAACCTTAGTTAATGGAATTTTATTATTTTTGCATTTGCCTATCTGCTTATATTCTCATGAAACTTGCCAAACCAAACTCAGCACCACACTCTGGAATATCTTCTTGCCTTCAGGTCCATGGACAGTAAATCTTTGCGGAAATTTTGAGGACATTTGAGAACCCAAAATTATTACCTGATATAGTTCTCACAGTGAAAGAAGTAAGAGGTGACAGAAAAAGAAAAGAAAATCAGTATATTCAAAAGTTTAAAAACAATTTGCTTCTATTCTTAGATGTAATAATGAGAGAATTTACTCATTCATTAACCGATATTCTTTGGGTGCTATGCTGGGTTATGTAAGAAATAAAATCAACACAGAAATATTGCTACTATATAGGATCCTCTTGCTACTTTTTCTCTTGTCTTCCTAAAATTCAAATTCACCTCTTTCCTCCCTACCTATTAAGCTTGATTTTCTGCCAATGGACTCCTTTTACTTTTATCACATATGTCCCAGATTGGAGGAATGCTCTTTATCTAACTGATTGAGGGTAGAATTCAGAAAGAATTTAGTGGAATAATATGATAAACGAGGAGGATCTGATCATGAAATGTAACAGAGGTATAAATGTATAAAAAGGAAGACTTGAGGATATGATAGGTGAGGCAGATACCAGGGGTACAGAAGGAATGCAGCTAGGGGCCATAAGAATAATCAAATCCCTCAAAAATGACACAAGAGGGTTTCTGTAATTGATTTTTGTGATTATTAAGAAATAAAATACGTATCAATGACTGTTTTAAAACAATATCAAGTGTTTTAAAATGTATTATCTTTAGTTTCCATATGACTTTAACAGAAACAAAAGATGTATTTTGCTTTTTATTAGACTCTTATGTTTTACTTTCTTCTCTGCGACATGAATATGTTTGCTTAATAGTTTGTGCTGTAGCTGAGGAAGACATTGAATAAGGAAAAATGCTAGAATAGCACATTAGCAAAAGATTGAGACCCCTCATCTCTCTTTAGACTAATTTCATGACTTGATGAAATGAGAATATGTTGAGCATTTATAATCAGAGGGTTTGAATCTAATATCCAGTGTAATGATTACACAACAAATATACACTGAGCAAGTTATAGGTTTCCAGGGGATGAGGCAACAAAGATGAATAAAGCATGATGCTTCTTTGCTCTCAAAGAACTACATTCCTGTGACAGAGATGCATAGGTGTTATTGTCAAGAAAATGTGATAATTTTCTTTATAAATTTTTGTGTGAGTTTTTTTTGTCTCTGTCATGTGAGTATAGGTGAACGTAAACTCAACATAAAAAGGTGATTACAATAATAGTGAAGTTATTGTGGTTTTGAAGCTGTGGTCTACATAGGTTCTAGTCTAAGTAAAAAGGATAGAAATATTTAGGGCTTGCAAAATGTTAAGATTCTGACTGACCCCAAGGGATTTTAAGCCAAACCAAAGGAATACATTGCAAAGATTTATTTGTAACATATCACTTGATCGTTGTACTTAAAGACATTTGAAAATTTTATGAGAGCTATAGATTTCCTAAGAAAGATGTTTCCAACCTTGTAAAGATGACAGATTTAAAAACAGTTTCAAAGGGTTTAAAAATCTCTTGAAACCTTAGGAGAAAGACCCTCGGCATATAATAATAGTGACTATTAGTATTTATACTAGGTAGTAAGTGGAATAGCTAAGGGTTGACCCACAGCATTCTGACACCAAGGACTGTGCTGTTAAATACCATACTCTTACCTCCTCATTAAGGTTCATCTCTCCATAATATAACAAACTTAACAGCTGATGATATTATTAAGAGAAAGAAAGAAGCTAACATGCAAATACAAGCTTCCTCCACAATTCTGAGATGGTTCTCTCATCTATAATCTTATCTTCCTCTTATTGGCTATAGCCTCTAATGGAAGATGATACACATTCAATAGCAGTGAGAATATCAGGTATATCTACCAGAGAACAGGAGGTAGATCTTAATGCTTCCAAAAGCTGTTTCAAATATTTCTCCTTACTGCATTACACAACAATCACTGCAATAACATAAATTCTAACAGCACTGTCTAAACGTAAGTGTTAATTAGTTATGTTTAGACAGTGTTATGTATGTGCTGGGGATACAGTAATGAACAGAACAGACAAAACTTTGTGCTCTTATTGAACTTATATTTTAGAGAAAGAGACAGACAATAAACAAAATAAGTAAAATTTATTAAAATATCAATTATAAGTGTTAAAGAAAAATATGTAAGGAAGGTAAGAGTATATGAAATGTTAGATTTTGGAGGATAGATAGGGGTTGAAATTTTAGACAGGAACTGAGAAATTGATACTGAAATAAAATAGTGATAAAATGAACCAAGAAAATTGTGAATTATCATCAAAAAGTATCCTCTATATTTATTTAATAACCCTGTTTCAGGATAAGTATCAACCAACAAGGACACCAAAAGTCCTTGTCTTTTATAAGCAATATCATGGGGGGCAGCATTCCCAAGGGTACAGATCATTTTGCCCATTCTAAAATGAAGAAAACTGCTACTGACCAATCAACTGAGAGCATGGGAAAAAATAAATAAAAGAGCTTGATGACAGCAAAGGAAACAGAAATCTGCCTCACTGCCATGAATGGTTACAAGTATGGACTAGGATTCAGATAGCCTGCATTCAGCACCCAGCTCTGGCACTTACCATCTGTGTAAGCTTAGGTAAGATAGCATATCTTCTAAGCTTTAGTGTGTCCATCTCTAAAACAGGAGAGATTACAGCACTTTCCTCATATTTTTAGGGAAAGATTAAATGAGACTATGTATATAGTGCTGAGTACTCCACTCAACACATAAAGTGTGTCATAAATGGCAGCTGTTGTGGTGATTGTTATAAGCTGTGCAACTCAGGGCAAGTCATAACATTCCTGGGAATCACCTAAAAACAATCTTACCTTTAATAATTCGGCTTTGATCATGGTTAATCACAAGAGAGAATGTACATAGAAAGTCATTTAAACCCAGGAATGCAATATGCATAAAAGTATAATTATACTAAGTGCTAGTTGAGATGTACTTCTAAGGCTCCCCTGCTCAAAAAAAATATTAAATTTTTAAAAAGAAAAGAAAAAACACACACAAAAAATACTTTTTTGTTTTTTGTGTATGCTTCCACAACATCCTTGGAGTTAATTACTGACATCCAATAATCTAGGGTGGAAAACATTTTTCTACACTCATAAATCAGTTGGAATGAAACAGTTGTTGAATTAATTTTTAAAAGTATGTATCATCTAGACTTGGAGTAACAAGTACTAGAGTTACCATTCTCCCCATCATTCACCTGAATAAATTAAAAAATGGACAAAAATACATGAAATAACACTTTCAAGACATTGAACAGCAGGTCACCCTGAGAGATGGGAAACAAAGAAGGAAAGCCCCACAATTGCCTCAGCTTACTGCTTTGTGAAAGTTTCTAGGCCTTAGTGATAAAAGGGCTAGATCCTAACAGACTCCATGACTTGAGGAGATGAAGCTGAGTATCTGGGGAGACCAAGCCTGCTGGAATTTGGTGAACAGAGTAATGGAATTCTGGGCAAAGCATTCAAGAGATGTACAGAGGTTTCTGTGGGAGTATTTAGCTGTGTCTTCACACATGTGTGAGGAAACAATCCAAGTCTGAGGAAAGAACTTTCAGAAAGGATTAGAGGTCTCATTGCCCAGTGATGACTCAGGACAGTCAAGTGTACCTGTATCCTCAAGATTGATTCATGAGGTAAGGGATAGAGTAAATATTGAGAAACTACATAACATACTTCTTAAAAATCCATGGATAGGCTGGACATGGTGGCTCATGCCTGTAATCTCAGCACTTTGAGAGGTCGAGCAGGTGGATCACCTGAGGTTAGGAGTTCGAGACCAGCCTGGTCAACATGGTGAAACCCTGTCTTTACTAAAAATACAAAAAAAATAAAAAAATTAGCCGGGAATGGTGGTGAACACCTGTAGTGCCAGCTACTCCGGAGGCTGAGGCAGAAGAATCATTTGAACCTGGGAGGTGGAGGTTGCAGTGAGCTGAGACCACAACATTGCAATGCAGCCTGGATAACAGAGGGAGACTCTGTCAAAAACAAACAAACAAACAAAACCCGTGGATTAAAGAACAAGTAAAACTACCACTATTTGGAATGTAATGAAAATGAAAACTAGCATATAAAAATGTGTAGTGACACTAAAGCAAACTTAGGAATTATTTATAGCACTAAACATCTATATTAGAAAAGAAAAAAACTACATAAAAAAAGAGATATAAAATCAATAACCTTAGCTTCCACCTTCAGAAACTAAAAAAAGAAGAGTTTTAATGCCAAAATATCTAAGGAAAAGGAAATAATAAAGATAACAGCAGAAATAAATGAAATATAAAAGGAATATATATAATCTTCCATATATATGATACATATATGATATATATATACACATATATGGAAAAGCAATGAAGCCAAAATTTGTTTCCTTGAGATCAATAAAATAGATGATATTTTAGCCAAATTGGGGAAAAATAGAGAGATAGCACAAATTATCAGTGTTGGGAATCAGAGAGGTGACATGACCATCATGGATTCTACAGATGACTAAAAGGATTGGAATGGAACGTTATCACTCTCATTATGCCAATAAACTTGACAACTTAGATAAAATGGAGAACTTCATTAAAAGATAGAAATTATCAAAGCTCAAAGAAAGAAAAAAATAAACCAAACAGTCCTGTATCTAGTAAATAAATGAAATTTATTCTAAAAATTTATAATTTTTAATACTTTAAAAATACTTTTTACAAAGGAAACTCCATGGCCAGATAACTTAACTGGTGAATTCTACCAAATGTTTTAGGTAGAAATAAGAAGAGTTCAGGCCAAGCTCAGTGGCTCATGCCTGTACTCCCAAAACTTTGTGAGACCGAGGAGGGCAGATCACCTGAGGTCAGGAGTTTGAGAATAGCCTAGCCAACATGGTGAAACCCTGTCTCTACTAAAAATACAAAAATTAACTGGGTGTGGTGGTGGGCACCTGTAATGCCAGCTACTTGGGAGGCTGAGACAGGAGAATTGCTTGAACCCAAGAGGGAGAGGTTACAGTGAGCCAAGAGTGCACCATTGCACTCCAGCCTAGGCAAGAAGAGCAAAACTCTATCTCAAAGCAAACAAACAGACAAACAAAAATGCTTCCACAAAATTGAAAGGAAGTAGTACCTCCCAATTCATTCTATGAGGTCAGCATTAATTTCACAGATATCAAAACTTGACAAAGTCATTACAAGAATAGAAAACTAAAAATTAATATTCCTGGTAAATAGAGATGCAGAAATTCTAAATAAAATTAGCAAATCAAGTTTCTCCATATGTCAAATACATAATATATCTGATTAAGTAGAGTTCATTGCAGAAATGCAAGGTTGGTTTAGCATTCAAAAATCCATCAAGGTAATTCACCGTATCAAGAAACTAAAAAAAAAAATTGATTGGTCATCTGAATAGAGTCAAGAAAAGTATATAACAAACTCAGTCTACTCCTGAATTTATGAAGAAAAAAGAAAAAAAAAAGCCCTGACAAAGGGCTTGAACAAAAAAACCTGCACATACTTAATGTTTGAAACATTGAATGCTTTCCCTCTAAGATCAGAAATAAATAAAGATTTTGGATCTTACTACATCTACTTAACATTATACTGGAGGTTTTAGGCACAGCAATAAGGTCAGAAGAATAAATTAAGCCATCCATATTAGGGAGGAAAAATTAAGACTATAATTCCAGAAGACAAGATTATCTACAAAATCCAATGGAATCTACACAAATATTGCTAAAACAAATAAGTCAGTCTTCTTATCAAGGTTGTAGAATATAAGAACAATGTATGAAAGTCAACTTTATTTCTTTGCACTAGCAACAAACAGCAGAAAACTGATATTAGCATCTAAAATAATGTAAAAAATATGAAAAAGTTATAAATCTGACAAAAGACGTGCAAGACATCTACGCTAAAAACTCCTGTATATTACTGAGAGAAGTTAAAGAAGACCTAAATGAATGAGGATAAATACTATTATTTATTAATAGTTAGTAGGCTCAATATGATATTAAGATGACAATTCTCCCTCAGATCAATATAGATTCACTGCAATATCAAGTATATTGTATTTACTTACTGTTGCATTGAATCTATAATATATGCAATAGTAAATAAAACTTATTTTGTTAGGTAGAAATTGACAAGTTGATTCTATTCATATAGATATACAAGGGATGTATAATAGCTAAACATGCATTAATAAAGAAAAAAGAATTAACCAAATAGGATTTAGAATTTATTATAAAGCTGTAATAATCAAGACTGTGTGTTATTGGCATAAAGACAGACAAAGCAACAAAACTGAAAATCTGGAAATAAACTTACACATATATGGACCACTGATTTCTAATAAATATGCAAAGGCTGTTTAGTAGAGAAAGAATAGTAGTTTCAAGAAATATTATTAGAACAACTGAACATGTGGGGGGAAAGACAACTCCAATCCATAAGTTATACCATGAAAATATTAATTCAAAATGTAAAAATATAAAATTATAGAAGAAAACATAGAAGAACTTGTGTGACCATTGATTAGACGAATATTTCTTAGATATGACACCAAAAGTATGAGTCATAAGAGAATGGATTGGTTAATTAGATATCATCAAAATTTAAAAACTTGTGCTTTTCAGGCTGGGCATGGTGGCTCATGCCTGTAATCCCAGCACTTTGGAAGGCCAAAGTGGTCAGATCACTTAAGGTCAGGAGTTTGAGACTAGCCTGGCCCACATGGTGCAGCCCATCTCTACTAAAAATACAAAAATTAGTCAAGTGTGGTCACGGGTGCCTGTAATCCCAGCTACTCAGGAGGCTAAGGCGGGAGAATCACTTGAACCCGGGAGGGGGAGGTTGCAGTGAGCCGAGATAGCGCCACTGCACTCCAGCCTGGGCAACAGAGTGAGACTTCATCTCAAAAAAAAAAAAAAGAAAAAGAAACAACTTGTGCTTTTCAAAGTCACTATTAAGGGAATGAAAAGTCAAAGCACTGACAGAAAAAAAGAAGTTAGCAAATTATATATCTGATAATGAATTTTTATCTAGAAAAAAAAAAAACTCTCAAAACTCAGTAATAAGAAAACACTCAACTCAATAAAAAATGGCCAAAATAACTAGAATAGACACTTCTCTAAGAAAGGTCTACAAAAGCCGGGCGCGGTGGCTCAAGCCTGTAATCCCAGCACTTTGGGAGGCCGAGACGGGCGGATCACGAGGTCAGGAGATCGAGACCATCCTGGCTAACACGGTGAAACCCCGTCTCTACTAAAAATACAAAAAACTAGCCGGGCGAGGTGGCGGGCGCCTGTAGTCCCAGCTACTCCGGAGGCTGAGGCAGGAGAATGGTGTGAACCCGGGAGGCGGAGCTTGCAGTGAGCTGAGATGCGGCCACTGCACTTCAGCCTGGGTGACAGAGCGAGACTCTGTCTCAAAAAAAAAAAGAAAGGTCTACAAATGGCCAATAAGCAAATGAGTAAATCCTCAGCAGTTAGTGGGGAAATGAAATTTAAACAACGATGAGATTACACTACACATTTATTAAAAAAAGAAAGGTTAAGAAGGTGGACCATGTTGGTGATGATATGGAAGAACTGCACCTGCAATGCTGGTGAGAATGTACAAATACTACACTAAACTCCAAAAACTAGTTTTAGTACTTTTTAAACACTCTTGAGTATTTACTCAGTGGAAAGGAAAATGCATATTCATACAAAGAGTTGTATGCTAATATTCATAACAGCTTTATTTGTAACACAAAAGCCAGAAACAATCCAAATGTCCATCAGCAGGTCAATGAATAAACTATGCTTTGTCCGTACAAAGAATATGTGCAAACTATTAATGCACCCTACAACTTTGGTGAATTTTGTAATAATTATGCTGAATGAAACAGCCAGGCAAAAAGATTATATACTGTATGACTTCATTTGTATACAATTTTAGTAAATGCAAACTAATCTATGAAATCAGATAACTTGTCTGTGGACATGAAATTGAGGTGGCAAAGGGAGGATTGCAGGGAGAGACTACCAAGGGGTGTATGAAAACTTTTAGGGGTAATGTATATATTCATTATCTTGATTGTGGTGACAGCCTCACAAGTTTCACATATGACAAAACTTCTTATTGAGTGGTACAATTTAAATATATGCTGTTCATTTTATGTTAATTATACTTTAATAAAGCTATTAAGAATTAAAACACACACAGAGAGAGAGAGAGAGAGAGACTCCAAAGAGAAACAAATGAAGGAAAAATGTAGTTCAAAATATCTACTTAACAGTAAACCTCTATACTTTAGATTAGATTCTCTATATATCATAATCCAGCTACTTTTAAATACCCCTGTTGATCTGATTATAACAGTCTACCTCTCAGGACAACTGTATTCATTAAGTGAGGTAGTACTTATTAAAGCTGTTTATAAGCTGTATGGCAATATTAATTTTTATTATCATTACCCTTAAAATAAGCTCTTTTGTCAGTAACTATTATTTTAATTAACAAGATGGAATTTACTTCAAATACCTCAGTTTTCTTTTGCTTGCAAATCACAGTGAAAACAGTAGTATATATTACCTGAAAAATATAGCCAAGTGAAGTGTCTTCCCATGTGAAATCCATTTATTTACAACTTGTACAAGCAATTAAGTGGAAAAGAAATGAGAACTGACATAATAGTGGAAAAATGAAAAGCAGGGGTTTCCATTGAACAGAATAGTGTGGTAAATGAGGCAAAGAAATTTGTCAGCCTTTAGGGGCTTATAGTATCCAGCCTTTTTTTAAGTACTAAAAGAAAGTAAAGAATTTTCTAAGCAATGTCCACACAATTCAAATTTTGACAAGTGAAGATATCAGACATAATAATTTATTAGAAATCATTTTAGACAAAAGTCCAGCTGATTTCTTTCTTTTAGAGTTCTTTGCCTTTTTGTAAACTTAATCATACAAATCTGATGAAAGTAGGTTATTTGTCAGTGTGTAAAACTTGACTGTTTTTTTTGGGACCACTCATGGAAACCAAACTATAATAGAAATATGGAGATGGTTTTGTGGGATACTTTTCTTTAAATATGATAAATCACTCTCTTAATGGTAATATAGAGATTTGTTACCCTTTTAAAAAAATCCTATGAAATCGTAAACTGATATCATGTGTGCATAGTCTCCACAAAGAATACAAACCAATCTTAATGATGTGCTTCAGCAAGTGTTTCTCTTGTTCCCTATTTGGTGCAGGCTAAACCTTAAACATATTGAAAAATAGCTTACATTTTTAACTTCTGTGTCTGCAACTAGTTTTTCTGTCATCTGGCCACCACTTTGCTTTGAACCATTGTTTAAACATATATTTTCATTCAAAGAAGGGCTTTTTAAATTTAAACCACAGAATAAAATATTTCTAGATAAGGTACAATGAGACAGTGCTACTAAAGACTGTCATATCTATTATACATATTTCTAAAGCACAGGCGAGTAGGTGTCACAGAATAATATTTCATTATGTTTCCTAATAGAATTCTGTTTATCCAAAACAAATGTGTTAGAATTTTATTTTGAATATTAACTGCTATAAATAACTGGCTTCATATGCTCCTTTAGAAAAAGTAAGTGAGCAATAGGTAAATTAGACATTAATCAAACTTTAGAAGAACATTAGCAAACATTAACAAAACTTGTATTGCTCTTAAAATTATAATAGCTTAAGGCATCATAATTTGAATAACTACATTCCTCCATTAACATTTTTGGTTCAGAAAACTGGAATATGAGAAGAGTTTTATATTAGCCTTTGATATGATGCTTTACCTTGTAAACATTCAATATGGAGACATGCTTATAGTTTTAGAAACATAAAGCATTTTAAGTTATTTAGATACACTAAAACTTGGTGTTAATCTCTGGTTCTCTTTTATATTCATTTAATTATTTCTTAAACTAATTGTTTGAAAATAATTTTGAGGTGGTCAGTACCACACATAATTTATTTTTAGAGCATAACCAGTTTATTTACACCTTTTCTGTTATTTCTATAATCATCCTAAGAGATTACTAACATAAAAATTCACATTGAAATGATTCAAAACAAAGCAACTGAGAGGAAAGAAGAAAATGAAGGGCAAGAGAAATAAAGTAACAGGAAAATGGGATAAACTAGTCACATTGAATAATCAATAATTTTATTCAAATATTCCTACAGCTAAAGTGAAAATAAATAAGTTAGCAAATAAAATTGCACTGAATCTTTTTTTTTTTCTTCAGATGAAAGGAACTAGATTCTGAAAGACATTGTCCAGTAGACACAAAATAGTTGATATTTTAGACCATGTTTTAGCAAACATCCACTAATGCCTTTAAATGGATGGTGGGTTTTTTGGGTACACTAAAAGAAAATTATCAATTTTATTGCTTTCCAGTGATTTGATTTCATAAAGGAATATATCTTGAAGATAGAGTGTCATTTGGGGTTTTTCTCTAAATAAAACTTACCTAAATTCAGTCAAGCTTAACTGTTGGTGAATTCACATTTGAATTATCTTAGCATTCTTTCCTCTTGATAAAAATAGAACTCACATACACAAGATGCAGAGATGTAGATACTAACATTAGTGGCTGGTCATGAAATCTATGAGATAAACTTTTTGTCCTACTCAGACCCATCACATTTCTTCACAGGTTTGGTTCACAGAGTTGCTTGTGAATAATGTTATTAGAGAATGGATTTGCTTGGATACAACTTGGTAAAGAGATTAAAATGTAATAAAGATACAAATTGTCTAGATAGTTTTGGTTATGCTATTTGTTTTCTGTGCAACCCATAGAATAATTGGCCATTACTATTTCCAATGAAATATCTATGCCAGCTTGTAACAGCTGTCTTGGAACTAAACAAACTAAAAATTTTGGAGAAGTTATGAGCTTTGTTAGACAATTTCATGAGGGTTTAGAAGATGGTAAGACAAATCCTAATTAGAGTTATGAGAAGATAGGTGATGTTTGAACTGAGTGTTAAGTAACTGACAGAAGTTAGCTATTTCAGGAATAATAAGAAAGACATTAGAGGAACAGAATACCACATCTATGAGGAATTAGAATATGGATCATAAACCTAGCCCTCTTGCATTAATAACTTTCATTTCTTCTCTTTTATGACCTCACAAAATCTCATCATATGAGTGTTTCTCTGGAGAACTGTAAGCATATACTGTATTGGTAAACCAGCAAAAATACTCATCTGCTATCTAACCAATCACGAATACTATCTGTTTATTTTATTCATCTATCTATATCTATCTAATTTATGTGTATGTGAGTCTATGTTAGTGTAAAAACTCAATATTTATGAGGTCCCAAAATGTAAGTCTCTAGTGATAGTTACTGTAGAAGCTATAATGTAACAATGATATATGGATAAAAATATTACAGTATTAGTTGTCTCTATAAAAATAAATGCTGAATGGTACTCACAAGGCATCCTGAATGAGTTGGAACTAGGATAGTAAAGGGAATTATAAAATTATGGAACCCCGAAAGATGGGCAGGAATTAAATGCATAAAAAGAAAAAGAAATTGAATGAAAATTATACAAAAATAGTAATGTATAAAATATACATTTTCATTTCCATTAATAAATAAAGAAGAAGTGAATGATATTTTATAGGGCTTATCCAGAAATACACAATGGAAATAAGTTTTGTTGGAAAAGCAATCTAATTGAGAAAGTTTTTCTGCCTTCTTGAATAATACCATTAGATAGAAATAAAAGTACACACAAGAAAAATAAACAATTAACTTCTGAACTATGATAAAAGCATTTTTGAAAATATTGTTCTTTAACAAATACAAGGATATTTTAAACATGCTAAGCAGAATGTCCCTGTATATAGCAATAAGACAGGAATACCTGGCTTTTTAGTGAGTTTCAGTACATTAAGTAACCAATACTCTTATTAGAGACAAATGTCTAAAATGTCAACTTTGAGAAACATACTTCATTGCTGTGGCTTTCTGACCCTTCTCTGCTCATATGAACAGATATTCCATGTGCATGTTACCCTTAAAAATCTTTATAATCTTTCTGATCCCAGACATAAAAGACTTAAATTCAGCCATTTGAATTTATGGCAATAAAAACAGCTATATGAAGAATGTTAATGTGCTCAGAATTATTGAACAGAAAAGTTTGATATCCCCTTAAGGCCAAATTTCACTAGAGCCTCCCATTAAGCATGCTTAATCAAACAAAATGGTGCTGAAAATTAAGGCAATTATCCTGCTGATTTAAATGTGAAATGTCCCTGAAATATTCTAATAAAGAAATGTTTAACTGTCTTTTAAATCTAAATATATGCTGCCATGAATTGACTTATAGCTATTTATTTTACAAATTAGGGTTTCATTTTTCTTACATGGAAAGGAAAAGTTAAATAACTTGTAAAAAAATAGCTTTAAAATCTTAAGAAACATTTATACAGATTGGGTTTGATTAATGAGCTACAACTGCCATTAAATTCAAATGAAATGTGAAAATAAGTTTAACTCAGGGAATTTACTAGTTAATTTTTAAATGTTTGCCAGTTCTTGGATATACTCACTCCCTGGTCTCCTAGAACTTATGCTAGAGGGAGACCATAGACAATAAATGAGTAAGCAGAAATATTATTCTGTTAATTTCAGATGAAGACAAGTGCCTAGAAGAAAATAAAATTAGGTAAAATGTTGTGAATGACAGAGGTGGAGGGTGAGGGTTAGAGAACTACATTACCTAGAGTGGTCAGAGAAACCCTCCTAGGGGACATTTGGGCTGATACCAAGATGACAGGAAGCATCTGTCTATGCAAGGATTTGCAGGGGGAAACATTCAGCATAGAAAAAAATGATAAGTGCAAAAGGCCTTATGCAGCTCAATTCTCCTGTTCCAAGTCTATAGGATCACAAATATCCTAAAGAACTCGGAGGGTTAAGAGAGAAGTCATCCTCTCGGAATAATGTTTAAGTTGACTGATGTTCAGCATGCAATTAATGTGTACCTATTTGCCACATAAAATCACACACTACATAATGATGTTTTGGTCAACAACGACACATATACAATGGTGGTCCCATAGTATACTACTGTATTTTTACCAAACCTTTTCTATATGTAGATATTTTGGGATACACAAATACTTACCATTGTGTTACAGTTGCGCACAGCATTCATTACAGACACATGCTTTTCAAGTTTGTAAGCTATACCATCTAGGTTTGTATAAGAACATTCTGTAATGTTCCCATGATAATGAAATCACCTAATGGTGCATTCCCCAAACTGTATCCCAGTCTTTCACTGTTGCATGTACACCGAATACAGTTACAAAAGATGTACAAGAGATGTTTTCTAAGAGTTTATATTTTGATGAAGCCTTACATTTGAGTAATACATAATAAATAAATAATAAAATCATTTTACAAATATTGTTATAATGGATCTAGTATAGATTAAATATATGAGGTTTTTTCTCATTATTTTGTTTTTTATCTTGAATGCATTTTGTAACATTTGCATTATACTTCAGATCACCTCTAAGTATCAGCCAGCTTGCTATAAATCAACCCTCGTTTTACCTATCAATCAGTATAAATAAATACACACCTAAACCTGCAATAGACCCTGTGGATGGCAAATATGCAAGGTGTGGTTCTTGATTTCATTCAGTGTGTGGTTATGTAAGACAGCAGGTAGCACCTGATAATGTACTAAGTTCTAGGTATCATTTGAACATGCAGATATAGAGTGCATTAAGTTCAAAGGAGGGAAAGATTGCTGTGGTGTACGACATTCATGGAAGAATTTATAAATAAAATATGTAAGGGTATATGTAGTCTTGTGAAAAGAAGCAGAAAAGCAGGGCCTGGAAATCTGTGTACTCTCAGTTTACAAAGTTCTCGCTCCTGTGCTCCTTGATATAGTTTGGCTGTGTCCCCACCCAAATTTCATCTTGAATTGTAGTTCCTGTAGTCCCCATGTGTCATGGAAGGGATCCAGTGGGAAGTAATTTAATCCTGGGGGTGGTTACCCCCATGCTGCTCTTGGCACTTCTCCTTGCTTGGCACTTCTCCTTGCTGCCACCATGTGAAGAAGGTCATGTTTGCTTCCCCTTCCACCATGATTATAAGTTTCTTGAAGCCTTACAAGCCTTGCTGAACAGTGAGTCAACTAAACCTCTTTCTTTATAAATTACCCAGTCTTGGATATGTCTTTATTAGCAGCATGAGAATGGACTAATACAGTAAATTGGTACTGGGAGTGGGACGCTTCTGTAAAGATACGCAAAAATGTAGAAATGACTTTGGAACTGGGTAACATGCAGAGGTTGGAAGAGTTTGGAGAGCTCAGAAGACAGGAGGATGTGGGAAAGTTTGGAAGTTCCTAGAGACTTGTTGAATGGCTTTGACCAAAATGCTAATAGTGATATGGGCAATAAAGTCCAGGCTGAGGTCGTCTCAGAGATGAGAAACTTGTTGGGAACTGTAGTAAAGGTCACTCTTGCTATGCAAAGAGAGTGGCAGCATTTTGTGCGTGCCCTAGAGATCTGTGGAACTTTGTATTTGAGAGAGACAATTTAGGGTATCTGGCAGAAGAAATTTCTAAGCAGCAAAGCATTTAAGAGGAAGCAGAGCATAAAAGTTTGGAAAATTTGTAGCCTGTTGATGCAATAGAAAAGAAAAACCCATTTTCTATGGAGAAATTCAAGCCTGTTGCAGAAATTTGCATAAGTAACAAGGAGCCAAATATTAACCTCCGAGACAATGGGGAAAAGGTTTCCAGGTCATATTGGAGACCTTCACAGCAGCCCTTCCCATCACAGGCCTGGAGACCTAGGGAGGAAAAATAGTGAGCTGAGCCCAGGGCCTCCCTTGCTGTGTGCAGCCTTGGGACTTGGTGCCCTCCATCCTAGATGCTCTAACTATGGGTAAAAGGAGCCAATACACATTTCAGGCCATTTTTTACGGGGTGCAAGCCCCAAGCCTTGGCAACTTCCACATGGTGTTAGACCTGTGGGTTCACAGAAGTCAAGAATTGAGGTTGGGGGACTTCTGCCTAGATTTTAGAGATTGTATGAAAATGCCTGGATGTCCAGGCAGAAGTTTGCTGCAGGGGCTGAGCCATCATGCTGAATCTGTTGCTAGGGCAGTATGGAAGGGAAATGTGGGGTGCAAGCCCCCACACAGAGTCCCCCCCTGGACATTGTCTAGTGGATCTGTGAGAAGAGGGCTACCATCCTCTAGACCCCACAATGGTAGCTCCACTGTGTACCTGGAAAAGTCACAGACATTCAACCCCAACCCATGAAAGCAGACAGGAGAGGGGCTGTCCCCTGCAAAGCCACAGGGATGGAGCTACCCAAGGCCTTAGGAGCCCACCTCTTGTATCAGTTTGACCTAGATGTGAGACATGGAGTCAGAGAAGATCATTTTGTAACCTTAAGGTTTAATGACTGCCCTGTTGGATTTTGGACTTGCATGGGGCCTGTCGCTTCTTTGTTTTGGCCAATTTCTCCCATTTGGAATGAGTGTATTTACCCAATGCCTGTACCCCCACTGTATCTAGGAGGTAACTAACTTGCTTTTGATTTTACACGCTCATAGGCAGAAAGGACTTGCCTTGTCTCAGATAAGACTGTGGACTGTGGAATATGGATGCTTTTCTTTTTCTTTTCTTTGTTTTCTTTTGTTTCCTTTTCTCTCTTCTTTTCTTTTATTTTCTCTTTTTTTTTGACAGAGTCTCACTCTGTTGTGCAGGTTGGTGTACAGTGGCACAATCTCAGCTCACTGCAACCTCCTCCTCCTGGGTTCAAGCAATTGTCGTGACTCAGTCTCCCAAGTAGCTGGGACTACAGGTGTGGGCCACCACATCTGGTTACATTTTGTATTTTGAGTAGAAACGGAAAATCCAACATCTGCATCTTCACCATATTGGCCAGGCTGGTCTTGAACTCCTGACCTCAGGTGATCCACCCACCATTGCCTCCCAAAGTGCTGGTATTAAAGGCATGAACCACCGGGCCCTGCCGGACTGTGGACTTGTGCGTTAATGCTGAAATAGGCTAAGATTTTGAGTTAATGCTGAAATGAGTTAAGATGCCTCCTCACTGGGAAGGCATGATTGCTTCTGAAATGTGATGACATGAGATTTGAAAGGGTGGAATGATAAGATATGGGTGTGTCCCCACCCAAATCTCATCTTGAATTGTAGTTCCCATAATCCCCACCTGTTGGAGGGATCTGGTGGGAGGTAATTTAATCATGGGGGTGGTTAGTTGAGTGCTGCTGTTCTCATGATGGTGAGTGATTCTCACAAGATCTGATGGTTTTACAAAGGGCTTTTCACCCTTTTGCTGGATGCTTTTTGCTGCTACCATGTGAAGAAGGATGTGTTTGCTTCCCCTTCCACCACAATTGTACATTTCCTAACGCCTTCCCAGTCATGCTGAACTGAGTCAATTAAACCTCTTTCCTTTATAAATTACCCAGTCTTGGGCATGTCTTTATTAGCAGCATGAGAACAGACTAATACACTCCTACTTTGTGCTTTGAGACATATCCAAGTTTAGAGTGGAACATCTGATTTCCTACCTTTTGTTTTCCCTATGGAAGATTATATGAATGAAGTATTACTAAAGCATTACATGTGTGTCTTATAAAACTAAGATTTAAATGGCAGAATTAATAAAGTATTTATTAAAAATTCAATAAACTGAACCTATTATTTTTGTATACCTATATCTGATCCCTTAAAGACATCTAGGACAAAATTCCAAATCTGTTGTTTTTGTATATGTTCAGTTAGGAAACCTACTGCACCTTGCTTGTCAAAATTAATGCATTCAAAATCAAATCTATGTATTTTTTATTAAAGAGTCAAATTTAAATCTCTATGGTAACAACTGCAATAAATGTGCAACATCTTAAGCTATGATTATATTGTCACACTTAGTGATGTCTATCTTCGGTACATGACTACCAATCGTTTCACTGTTGTTCTAGTCAACCAGAAATGTAGTTAAAAAAGGAAACCAATTATGAGATTTATTTAAATAAGACTGAACAAATTCTGCAATAACAGATTCTAGATAGTAGAACTTACTCTGAGTGTGTGAGATAATGTTGAGGGAAGAATTTCATCCAACTGTACAAAAATTGAGTGGCAAGTACCAATACTTAATTACTACTGAGAAATTAAGTATAACTGAAAAGCTAGTTGTTGATTTTCAATAGATATTTTAAATTACCCTTAAAAAATATATTCAACCAAACAATACTTACAACATCTGCTAAATTCCAAATTTGATGCATTATAAATTCTAAAAATATTTTATAATTGCCAAGCTAACCATGTGGTTACACTGCAAATATGCCAAAATTGAAATAAACATTCTTGGTGTGGAATTATTAGCATTTCTCTACTGCCATCATGATGCACCTGCATGTGATAATATATTTCTGCATGCCCTACTCTATTATGAAAGTTCTGGCAACATTTTCCCACTTACTTACTTACCCCATAGCCTAGTAATACGTGATCCTTGACCAAAATATATTTTTCTCTATTTTAATTGGTCAACCAAATTCTATATTTACTTTTTAAAATCCTATATTTTAGTTGGTCAACCAACTTTATATTCCATATTATTAATTGGCCGATAAAAGCCATTTGCGTTTGAGAAAAACATCATAACTTATGGAATTCCTAAATTAAGATAAAAATCTGTACAAAACTTTAAGCCTACTGTGTCCCACACTAATCCTGTAATGGTCAATTTGGATAGTAATTAGACCTGATGGAAGACTACTGCTCCTTGATCATTTCTCTGACACTACAAGAGAAGACCTCAGGAACTGCAAGATTTATTTTCATATTTCAGGAACAAAATGGAAGTTCTTGATTCTATAAAGTTATGGAAAGTTCAAGATGTACCTGAAGCAGCTGGAAATATGTTGCAGAGTTGAGGCAAAGGATAAGGAATTAAATAGGTGTATGAGGATTGATTAATTTGCTAAGGAAGAAAATAGGGAGAGCAAAAGAACAAGGCATGTCCTTAGGTAGCACCTACTTTAGGGGTGGGAGAAAGAAGAAAAAGTGATTGCTAAGTCAAAACTGTCAGTGAAGAACAAATAAAATGTCACAAAAACTTAGAAAGTTATGGTGATTGTCAACAGTGTCAAATGCTACAGAGAAGTCAGGAAGTAAGAATAATGTAAGCTCATAAAAAGTTTCATGAGCAGTTTCAGATGATGGATTCAAGATAGTGGAATATAAAATGTTAAGATAATTGGATTGTGAAAACATGTAGTGGGGGAATAATCTTTTTAAGACATTTGCCAGCAAATAAGAAGGAAAAGTCATAGTAACTTTAAGGTTAAATATGAACAAAGTAATTATTTTGTATTTTCTATCATTTCATTTTATCATAAATTTAAAATATCCTCTATATTTTAGATAGGTAATATATCTAAAAATGAATAAGGAAGTATTTTTAAATATGAGGTGATATCTAAAAAGAAAAAGGAAGGGATAATTGATGAGATAAATACCTGCAGGTATTGGAGGAAAGGTATAACAATAAAGAATATCTGCGTAACACTTAGTTTACAGTGCAGTTTCACACTCATTATTTTACTATGTCCTTACCAGAACACAGTGGATGAGTTCTTATTATCATCTTATTCTATAGTTGAAGGTTCTGAGCCTCAGATAAATTGTCATGTGCCTAGAAATTGGCAGGGCTAAATATTAAATTCACATCTCTTGACTCCAAGTCTAGTGCTCCCTTCATATGAGTTCAGGAGACCAAGGGCAAGGGTGAACTTTAGAGAAGAGGATTGACTTTCTTTCCTAAAATGGAAAGAAGAAGCTAAGGATATTTGAGACATTTAAAGGTAGAAATGAGTAGCAAATCGGGTCAGCTTTTCTTAATCTCAAGGAAAGTGGAGGCAAAAGATTATTTTCAGAGAAGATGGAATTTATGGAGCTTGATAAGAGGTGAAAAGTTTGGATTAATCACAGCTTCTTCAACAAGCATTTGAATGAACATTTGATGTTCTCTATGGAGCAACTTTTAAATTTCACAAGAATAGCATTTTGAAATACTAGTGTACCAAGGAAATTATATTTACTGGACTTTAAGCATCGTATCTAGAGAAATAAACTGTGCACTCTACTCTCCTTGTTTGTGACTGATAAGTTAGCAAAGTAATATGCCAAATGTTGCTATTTCAGGGTTACTTCTTTACTCTTCTAAAGTGTAATGTAACCTCCATTGACTAGTACCAATTAATTTTTTAATAATAAACTGTCAAAAGTAGAGTATTAGTTTCCTTCTTAGGAGGTTTGTGGGTTTCTTGAATAAGTACTTGAAGTGACGTTAACATGGATATTTTTAGGTGTTTCACATTGGTTCTTGCCAAACGCTGTATAGAAAAAAAGAAAAAATGAAAAAGAAGTGCCTGTAAGATGAATTTTGAGAAGTACTCATAGTTTTCCATTGACAGCATTAGAATTTTAGATATGCCCCCTAGGGAAAGTACTCATCTGAAGCAAAACTTACAGCTTTAAAAAATAATGTCTAGGTTCTTGACAAGAAACAAAATGACTCTAGCTGATTAAAAGCTAGGAGAAAGGCATCCTGTCTATGATGATGGTGGGGGTGAGAACCTCTCAAGTCCCCTTCTTGTAGGCATGAGAGACTGTTTATTTATTTATTTATTTCACTGTCAAATGCAAACTGATGACTAGACTTTAACCTTAATATGCCCAGTTTTGACATTCACAACTAGACTGGCCTGTGAGCTACTAGAGAGCTATGTATTATTATTATTATTTTTCTATGCCCCAGAGCCCAGCATTGTGCTTGACAAAGCACAAAGTAATTGACTAATATATATTTGCTGAATATATGCCAGCCAGGATCTTAGAAAAAATTCTTGAGAGGAGACAGGTTTTCCTATTTCCTCAAATTTATCACAATTCTCTGCCTTTGGGACACATGTGACCACTTTACAAATTACACAGGAAATTTATTTGAAACTGAAATTCTGTAACTCCAGTTAGGAGAGGTGGACATTTACAGATGGAGAGACTGAAGGAAAACTTTTTCTGAGCTACTAGGTTTTCTTTTCCACTGAAGTTCTTTTTATGTATTGCTGGCATCTGTGAAAGAGCAGGTGATGCCATATATTGCAGCTGGGTACCCAGGTGGTCTACTGATATTCAAAGGGGACTGGTTTGGCATGAATTCTAGGGCAGCGTCACGCAGCTGTCATGAGCCACTCTGTGGCTAGAAGCAGCAGATGTTACTGATATCTGAAATGCAGTCATATCATCAGATATGGGAGAAGACCAATGTAAAATGCAAAGTATCTGACCCAAATATCATTTAAGAAATCACACACATTTTCCATTCAGTTTTCAAATTCACATCCACATACAATTTTTTTTCGGTTGAGAGTAATTGATAGGCTTGATTATACAACAAGGAAAACAAAAATTCCAATAATTCTACTTTTGTTTTAATAATCACTTAAATGTACTGAAAGTACTTTCAGAGCCTCCAGGATGTATTATACCTTAAAATTGTTAATTATCGAGAGATGAAAAAGTGTTACTGTATCATATTTTTGTTTCTTTTTTTTCATGAGTTACTGTTTGAAACAATCTGTGCTCATTAAAAAGCAATACTTGTTTATAATGCAAAAACCTAAACATTAATTTCTTAAGCAGAAACATCTTATATTGTGCAGGACTTTTAATATCTGACAGATGGCTTTACATTTTTTATTTCTTGCCTGTTGTATTCATACATTTTGTTTATTATGGAAGATTTGCAATAATACAATCAGAACCATGTGGCGTATTGTTGATCTAAAGGACAATTGGGATTTTCTGAAATATCAGCAGCCCTAATAAGTTGTGGAGTAATGACATGTAACAATTTTTCTGATCCCAGAAAATACAGAAGGCATAAAAGTGTGGTGATCAACCCTAAAAATCAGAAAACTCCAAGGCAAAGAAAGTTGTTGAAAGGCAAAAAGTGACAGTAGATTGTACATTATGAAATGTTGGCATGTGTGTTTTGAGGGTAGCTTCACTGTGTTTTTGAGCTGCTAGGAATGGGTTTCTGGTTTTGAGAGGGGTAGGAGATGAGATTAAAGTCTCCATCCATGATCAACGCCACTTTACCATATCTCTCATACACACCGGTTTGTGCACATTTTGTTCTTAAACACATCCTCTCCTTCAATTCTACATTCAGTATATACATACCTTTGCATTCTTTCACTCTACATTTTTTCTCTCCCTTTCCATGCCCCTACTCTGCCCCCACCTGCTGCTCCCTCAAAAGTCCGTTGCTAGGCCTTTGGAAAAGCAAAAGATAAACTGTGATTGAGAGACATCCTTTAAAAAAACCTACTTCAAGGTCAATTTGCTAATTCCTTTAGAAAATGAGTAAGTATGAAAAGGACCATTTTGAATTTGGGGCTTTCAGGAACTTCATTACTAAATTAAGACAGAAAGTACTTGATAAGGGAAAATACTTGATAATTGGACATTTTAGAAGCAAACTGACATTGGTGGGATAAATACATGGGATGGATTCAACTCCCCATTGTCTACGTTTAATGCCAACTTCAACATCTCCAAATTATCCTAATATGGCTATGACCTGAAAAATTATCCTAAAGGGAACAAAAGTGTTCTTCTGTTTTTTCTTGTTGTTAAAACATCTGCGAGCTTTCTAAACAAGAGGAATTCCCATATTTCAAGGGGAAAAACACATTTATTGGCCGGGCGTGGTGGCTCATGCCTGTAATCCCAGCACTTTGGGAGGCCGAGGCGGGTGGATCATGAGGTCAGGAGATTGAAACCATCCTGGCTAACACGGTGAAACCCCGTCTCTACTAAAAATACAAAAAATTAGCCAGGTGTGGTGGTGGGCACCTGTAGTCCTAGCTACTCGGGAGGCTGAGGCAGGAGAATGGCGGGAACCTGGGAGGTGGAGCTTGTAGTGAGCTGAGATCATGCCACCTCACTCCAGCCTGGGCAACAGAGTGAGACTCCATCTCAGAAAAAAAAAAAAAATTATTGCCTCATAATAAGTTTTATAGTGTCAGCTCCTTTATGCTTTCTCTTTTTCACAAAATCACAATTTTATTATGTTCTTTTAATACAGCTAAAGTAAAATAAGCTTGCCTAAGAAGGAAAAGTTTTATTTAAATTTTGGAGGGTTTTTATCATTCCCATCATTCCCCGTACACTGTGTAAAAAGACTAATCTAAATCATAAATACACGGCAAAAAAAACACAAAACCATCATCAACCTCATTCCTTCTTCTGCATGTGAGTTTTCTAAGGACTCTCCAGATTAAATGACTTGTTCCAAATTCTACAATCAGTTTGTGTCTATTTCAAGAACAGAATCCAGCTTTCCAATTTTAAATGTGATGCTTTATTTTCCATGCAAAATATTTTGTTTAAAAAAACATTAAATTATCAAGTATTGGACAGAATCCTCAGGTGTGTTGAATCTCCCTGTGGCTTCTGGCAGGTGACCACTTAAAGGCCACAATAACTTGATGTAGAAAAATCTTCATCTTGAGATGTTATCATCACATCAGACTTCAACTCTAGCCACCACTCCCTAGTAACATAAATCTACATTACACTGTGAAGTTAAAAGTAGGTCAAGTGTCAACCAAATAACTCAAGAAGGAATTCGCTCAATCAAAATGACAATGAAGAAAAAGTGGCAAGTTTCATATCAAGAATGCAGAGAAAATGCCTACTATAACCTTTATGCCTGTTCCATTTGAATGACTTTCATGCCTTTTGTGTTTGTGCATGCCAGTTTATCAAGGATCATAGTACCTTCAGCATCTCAATGAAGGCCTTTTTAGACTTTGTTTCAATTCTAAGATTTTTGGAATTTGTCATCAGGCTACTTGAATATATGGAAAGTGAAGAGTTGATATACTGACAGGGATTTTTATTTATTATTTTTGAAGCAAACAGGAATGTGGAACAAAATATTTTGAAAATGAAGTCACCAGTATCTTCAAGTTTTCCCTTTACCAAAATTGAGAAAATAACAGCTGTTTTTCCTGATTCTACTACATGGTAGATACATTTTGTGTGCCTTGTGCAATTTTTCTGATTTTTCTTTATCAACATTAATAGATCAATGATCAATTATTATTGAGCACTGATATGAGCTAAACTTTTTTTAGACTTAGCTAACACTGAGAGAATGGTATCTTTAATTTCTGATTTTTTTACTATATATAAATTATACTTCAGTTTCATAATGTAGAAACCTGATGCTTTTTCTTGAAGAGATAATGTGAGTGGGGCTGTAAGGCTAATATATACAAAATACACATACCTATATATGTGTATGTGTATATACACACAAACACATACACACATCCTCACATCCACGTCCATATACATGAACATTTGTCTAGATGACAAACTGTAGAATTGAGAACTCAATGGGGTGATATAGAGGTAGACAGATAGTAAGTTCTATAAATCAGTGAAAACTTGAGATCAATGAAAACTATCATAGTCAAAAACTGTTTATAGGAAGCAAACAAATGTGGGCTGTGCCTAATAGGGAGGACATAATAGGTAAGGAAAAGTACATATATTATTTTGTTTTTATGTTTATTTGTAATTAACACATAATAACTGTGTATATTTGTAAGATACATTGTATTGTTACATCTATGTATACATTATAGAAAGAGCCAATCAAGTCAATTAACATATCCATCACCTCCCAAACTTATTTTTATATGTGTGGTGAGATGTTAAAATTATACTATTTAAGCAATTTTGAAATACACAATACATCATCATTAACTCTGGTCACCCTGCAGTGCAACAGATCACTAAAATTTATTCTGCCAGTCTAACTGAAATTTTTTATCCTTTAACCAACATCTTCTCTTTCCCCGTCTCTCCCTGATTCCCTGTAATCTACTTTCTCTTTCTGTAAGATTGACTGTTCTAGATTCCTCATGTAAGTGAATTTATAAAATATTTATCTTTCGGTGCCTGGCTTATTTCATTTAGCATAATGTGCTCCAGTTACATCCATATTATCACAAATAACATAATTCCCTTCCTTTTTTCAGCTGTATAACACGCCATTGTGTGTGTATGTGTGTGTGTGTGTGTGTGTGTGTGTGTGTGTGTGTGTATTTTCTTTATCCACCCAGCCATTGATGGGTACTTTGGTTGCATCCGTATCTTGGCTATTCTGAGTAATGCTGAAATCCACATGAGAATGCAGATATATCCTTCCTATATGAATTTCAATTCCTTTGAATATATACCCAGAAGTGGGATTGCTGGATCATATGGTAATTCCAGTTTTAGCTTATTGAGGAACCGTCAGACTATCTCCCAAAATAGCTGTACAAATTTACATTTCCGCAACAGTGTACAAGGGTTCCCTTTTCTCCACATCCTCATGTGGAGAATGAGGATTCGGAGAATTACTGTGAAATATAACACTTATTATCATTCTTCTTTTTATAATAGCCATTCTAATAGCTGTGAGGTGGTACCTCATGTGGTTTTAATTTCCATGTCTTTAATGGTTAGTGATGTTGCACATTTTTTCACATATGTTAGCGATTCCTATCTCTTTTTGAGAATCATCTGTTCAGATCACTTGCCTATTTTTAAATTGGGTTATTAGTATTTTTGCTATTAAGTTTTTTGAAGTCCTTATTTTTGATACTAGCTCTTTATCAGACATACGGTTTGCATATACCTTCTCCCAATCCATGAGTTGTCTCCTCACTCTGTTGCTTCCTTTGTTATGGAAGAGCTTTTTAGTTTTATGCAATTTAATTTGTCTCTTTTTGCTTTTGTTGCCTATACTTTTGGAGTCCTAGCCAAGATGTCATTGCCCAGACTTAATATCGTGGAGTTTATTCCCCATGTTTTCTTTGAGTAACTTTACAGTTTCAAGTCTTATATTTAAGTCTATATTTTATCCAATTTGAGTTGATGTTTGTGTATGGTGTGAAACAGTACAGTTTCATTATTCTGCATGTGGATATCAGGTTTTCCCAATGTCACTTATTAAAGACACTCTTTTTCCCTCATTATATGTTCTTGCCACCTCTGTTGAAAATCAATTTATAAATACTTGGGTTTATTTCTGGGCTTTTGATTCTGTTCTACTGGTCTATGTGTTTGTTTTTATGCCAGTCCCATGCTTTTTTGATTTATAATAGCTTTCTAGTATATTTTGAAATCAGGAAATGTGATGCCCCAACTTTGCTCTTTTTGTTGAAAATTGCTTTGGATATTCAGAGTCTTCTTTGCTTCCATATGAACTTGAATTATCTTTTATATTATGAACTTGAATTATCTTTTATATTCCTGTGAAAATAACATTGCAATTTTGATAGGTTTTGCATGAAATCTGTAGATCACTTTAGGTAGTAGGAACATTCTACCAACATTACCTGACCATGAGATATATTTTTATTTATCTATGTCTTCAGTTTTTTAATCAATGTTTCATAATTTTCAATAAACACATCTTTCACCTCCTTGGCTAAATTTACTCCTAAGTATTTTTTATGTTACTGTAAATGGGATTGTAATTTTCCATTTCTTTTTAGGATAGCTCATTATTAGTGTGTAGAAATACTAGTGATTTTTGTATTTTGATTTTGTAATCTACAAATTTGTTTATCAGTTCTAACAGTTTTTTTGGTGGAGCTTTTAGGGTTTTCTACATATAAGATCATATCATCAGCAAACAGAGATAATTTCACTTATTCCTTTCATATATGATATCTTTAGCTTATTCTTGCCTAAATGCTCTGGCTAGGACTTCAAGTACTATGCTGAATATAAGTGGCAAGATTGGGCATTCTTGTTGCTGACCTTACAGGACAAGCTTTCAGCATTTCACTGTTGAGTCTGATGTTAGCTGTGACCTTATTATACATGGCTTTTATTGCATTGAGGTACATTTATTCTACACCTAGTTTTTTGAGAGTTTTTAACAAAAAGGGATATTGAATTTGTTGAAATTTTTTTCTGCTTCTACTCAGATGATCATGTGCTTTGGGTTATTCATTTTGTTAGACATACCTTACAAGAAATACTAAAAGGAGTTCTTCAACCTGAAGGAAAAAGTACCACTAGGTAGAAACAAAAATATATAAAAATATGGTCAGAGTGGAAGCAGGTGTGAGAGGGTCCAGCAGAAGGAAACATGGCTGCCAGTGTGTTTCAGTCCATTAGCAAGTTTGGCATGGCCTTAGCTGTTGTAGGAGGCGTGCTGAACTCTGCCTTGTACAGTGTGGATGCTGGACGCAGAGCTGCCATCTTTGACTGATTCTGTGGCATACAGGACACTGTGGTAAGGGAAGGGACTCACTTTCTCATCCCATGGGTACAGAAACCAATTTTCTTTAACTGCTGTTCTCGACCATGTGATGTGCCAGTCATCACTGGTAGCAAAGATTTACAGAATGTCAACATCACACTTTGTATCCTCTTCTGGCCTGTTGCTAGCCAGTTTGCTCACATCTTCACCAGCATCGGAGAGGACTACAATGACTGTGTGCTGCTGTCCATCACTACCAAAACCCTCAAGTTAGTGGTGGCTCACTGTTGCAGGAGAACTGACCACCCAAAGAGAGCTGTTCTCCAGGTAGGTGAGTGGTGACCTTACAGGGCAAGCAGACACCTTTGGGCTCATCCTGGATGTTGTGTCCTTCACTCATCTGACTTTTGAGAAGGAGTTTGCAGAAGCAGTGGAAGCCAAACAGGTGGCTCAGCAGGAAGCAGAGAGGGCCAGATTTGTGGTGGAAAAGGCTGAGCATCAGAAAAAGGCAGCCATCATCTCTGCCGATGACAACTCCAAGGCAGCAGAGCTGATCCCCAACTCACTGGCCATGGCGGGGACAGCCTGATTGAGCTGTGTAAGCTGGAAACTGCGAGACATTACATACCAGCTCTCATACTCTGGGAACGTCACCTACCTACCTGTGGGGCAGTCCGTGCTCTGTGCTCCTCCAGCTGTTCCAGTGAGGGCCCACCCTGTCTTTACCCCTGAGGGTCAACTGGGCCACAGCCCAGTGATTCTTAGCAATGCCTTCCTTTTGCCCCAACCCAGATTGGATTATTTCCAATGACCTGTTTTCTAGTTCATCAATTCTTCTTCTGCTTGTTCTACTTGCCTGTTGAACCCCTCTTTTGAATTGTTATTACTGTATTTTTCAGCTCAATAATTCCTGTTTGGTGTTATCTAATAGTTCCTATCTCCATTTTAAAGTTCAGTTTGTTCATATGTTTCTCTCTACACCTCAGTGATCATCTTTATGACTGTTCTTTTGAACTGCCTATCGAGTAAATTCTATGTCTCCATTTCATCAGGGTTGGCTTCTAGAGATTTATCTTATCATTTATTTGAAATATGTTTTCATATTTCTTCATTTTCCTTGACTTTATGTGGGATTCAGTACTTTAGATAAAAGAACCACCTCTCCCAGTCTTGCTAGACTGGTCTTGTGTTGGAGATATTCCTCCTAATTAGCATGGCTGGAGATTCTAGGTGCCTCAAAAGACTTCGTTTGTCTAATCCATTTTGCTTTCATTGGCCCCTGTGTTATTCCATTCTCCATTCTCACACTACTAGTAAAGACATACCCAAGACTGGGTAATTTATAAAGGAAAGAGATTTAATGGACTCACAGTTCCACATGACTGGGGAGGCCTCACAATCATGGTGGAAGGCAAAGGAGGAGGAAAGTGACATATTCCATGGAGGCAGGCAAGAGAGCTTGTGTAGGATAATACGCCTTTATAAAACATCAGATCTCATGAGAATTACTCACTATCACAAGAACAGCAGCATGAGGGTAACCACTCCCATGATTCAAGTACCTCCCACCAGGTTCCTCCCACAACATGTGGGAATCATGGGAGCTACAATTCAAGATGCTATTTGTGGGGAGACAGAGCCAAACCATATTGTTCCACCCCGGCCCCTCCCAAATCTCATGTCCTCACATTTCAAAACCAGTCATGCCTTCCCAACAGTCCCCCAAAGTCTTAACTCATTTCAACATTAATTCAAAAGTCCACAATCCAAAGTCTCATCTGAGACAAGCCAAGTCCTTTCTGCCTATGAGCCTGTAAAATCAAAAGCAAGTTAGATACTTCCTAAATACAATGGGGGTGCAGTCATTCAGAAAATACAGCTGTTCCAAATAGGAGAAAATGGCCCAAATGAATAGGCCTACAGGCTTCATGCAAGTCTGAGATCCAGTGGGGCAGTCAAATCTTAAAGCTCCAAAATGATTCCGTTTGACTCCATGTCTCACATCCAGGTCTTGCTGATGCAAGAGGTAGGTTCCCTTGGTCTTGCGCAGCTCCACCATTGTAATTTTACACATCCTTCGAAACCTACTCAGAGGTTCCCAAACCTCAATTCTTGACTTCTGTGCACCCACAAGCCCAACACCATGTGTAAGCCACCAAAGCTTGGGGCTTATGCCTTCTAAAGCAACAGTCTGAACTGTACACTGGCCCCTTTTAGCCATGGCTGGGATGCAGAGCACCAAGTCCCAAGACTGCACAAAGCAACAAGGCCCTGGGCTGGCCTGTGAAAAAAAATTTTTGTCCTAAGTCTCCAGGCTTGTGATGGTACCAATTTACTATATTAGTCCATTCTCATGCTGCTAATAAAGAAATACCCAAGACTAGATAATTTATAAAGGAAAGGGGTTTAATTAACTCACAGTTCCACATGACTGGGAGGCCTCACAAAATGGCAGAAGGCAAAGGAGGAGCAAAAGCACATCTTACAAGGCAGCAGGCAAGAGAGTTTGTGCAGGGGAACTCCCCTTGATAAAACCATCAGATCTCATGAGACTTATTCACTTTCAAGAGAACAGCATGAGAAAGACCCAACCCCATGATTCAGTTACTTCCCACTGGGTTCTTCCCACAACACATGGGAATCATGGGAGCTGCAATTCAAAATGTGATTTGGGTGGGGACACAGCCAAAGCATATAAATCCCCAAGAAATTAGTGATTGCCAAGTCGTGCTATTTTGCCTTGAGAGAGTTGGAATAGGAGACAGTCTCTTGGGATTCAGCTAGAGAGGCTAGGGTGTTAGATGTATGTTCCAGTTTCTTCTTTTCTTGCAGAGAAGCTGAGAGCCAAAGTTTATGTCCCACTTATTCTGTCCTTCACCAAGGAGACAGTCTGAAGCAGCTGCTTCTGCTCATAATCAGAATGCTCACTTTGAGTTTAGTGAGAGAGATGCTGAACATTTTCAAGTTTAAAAGTCTTTTCTTGTTCCCTGTGGTCTAGGAGCCTTAGGAGTGCAGAGCTCTGTCAACTCCTATAACTAGGTGATTTAGGAGCCAGTCCCTTGGGTAAAGGCTATAAAAGTTGGGGCACTCAATGCATGCAGAAGCCATTCCCAGTGAGAGTGTGCATATCTAGATTTACTGCTGGGGCAAACCAGGGAAAAATATGCAGGGAGAGCCCACTCTCCCATTCAAACAAGTGGAAGTCTCACACCCTTCTAGCAGGGGAAGAATGTAGTCCAGAATTATCACTGAAACAAGGCAGGGAAGAAGGTGCAGAGAATGTCTACTTTTCCAGTCAGGAATGAAGAGGTCCCCCAGTCTCTCTCTAATGAGAGATTGCAGAAATTTGTCTTAAAAGCAAGCCAAGGAAGGAAGCAAGGAGAGTGCCCACTCTGCTATTAAAGCAAGCAGAACTTTTACACCTCTCTTGTAGGAGTAGACTGAGATTACAGGAATTTATCTTAGGAGCAAGCCCGAGAAGAAGGTACATACAGGACATGCCTTGCTTTCTGTTTAAGCTGGAGAAGGTTTATTCTTCATTTGCTATGTAGGTTCCCAGATACTGGCTTGTTAAAAGGCCAGAACCACAGGAAGCTGATGGGAAAGCCTGAGACCAAATTTGGGGGAATTTAGAAGCTGGGCCAATCCTGAGTGCTATAGCTGCTAGGAGGGCTCATGTGGTTCAAACCTTTTTTTTTTTTTTTTCTTTTTCTTTTATGCTTGAGATAAATCTTCTGATGCTCTCTCCCTGTGGTTCATCAAGCATGAGGACTGAAGAGCCAAGCCCTCTGTAGAGACTGCAAAAGTTGGCACTTTATGTGTGGTACAAGCCCCTTACCCCTCAGGAAGAAGCTGATAGTTGAGATTTTTCTTCTCATTGTAAGGCTCTGTGGTCAGGGAGGAGCTAGTGTATGAGTGTATTTCTGCTTTCAGTATCCATTTTGATGTGACTATTTCTCAGTAGTCTGGCATGTGGGGGGTCTTTCATTTGGATTTTGGCTTTCTCTTGTAGAGAATTGACTCATGTTTAGGTGTATACTAGATGTGCCTGTGGGATGAGGGGTAGCCCAGAGCCTGCTCTTTCACCATGTTGCTGACATACCCTTATATATTATTTCTTAATTTTAATTTCCCAAATTGTGTCAAGTTATTAAATTCCTATTTCATTGCCATCACCTTGGGCAAAGTCATTATCATCTCTATTCTAGATTGTTGCCATAACTCCTCAATAAATCACTCGTTTACTCCATTCCAATTCATTTGCCAAATAAAAGTTAAGTATCTTTATGTGAATTAGGTTGCCTTAATCCTCATAACAATGTTCTTTTACTAGGATTGCTGGGCTAGATTCTTCTAGTTTAATTTTATTATCTGAGACCCAAATCATAGAAAAATGACATAACTGAAGTCACCCAGCTAGTAAGTTGCAGAGCTAGGATATAATATCAGGAGCTATAGCCTCTACTCATAATCATTGTGCTATATGGTCTCCATTGTATATTATTGTTGTTTGTTTTCATTATGACTATATTAAAGAATGACTTTGGGCTGGGCGCGGTGGCTCATGCCTGTAATCCCAGCACTTTGGGAGGCTGAGGCAGGTGGATCATGAGGTCAGGTGATCAAGACCATGGTGAAACCCCGTCTCTACTAAAAATACAAAAAAAATTAGCTGAGCATGGTGCATGGTGGTGGGCACCTGTAGTCCCAGCTACTTGGGAGGCTGAGGCAGGAGAATGGCGTGAACCCAGGAGGCAGAGATTGCAGTGAGCAGTGATCATGCCACTGCACTCCAGCCTGGGTGACAGAACGAGACTCCATCTCAAAAAAAAAAAAAAAATGACTTTGTGCCAGACATAGTATGTTTATGGGTTAGGGGAAAGATAAAGATTAATATAAAAACAAGCAGCTGCATGAATTTGGTACGACAGCTGTAAAATTAGAAACAATAGTAGCACTAGAATGGAGATTGCAAAGTGGAGCTTATGAAGTTTGTGAACTTTAATTAAAATGTCACTGATGTAGGTGCCAAAAACCATGAAAAGGATAAAGTATGTTAGTTAATTGTCTCCTAGCAGGGGAAGGAAAATAGAGTAGATTATCAAATGAGCAATGGGCATTTTACATTTTGATTAAGAACCTTCTCCATCATAAGACATTTATAAAAATATCTGGGAACAAAGACAAGTTTTAATTCCCTGTGGATGATAGGATAGTTTATATTGTATACATGGTCAAATTTACTTGAAAGAGATAAAATATAAAATATTAATCTGTTGAAAGCCTAGAAAATAACAATCGGATATACTCAGTGATACAAAGTAATTCAGATATCAGTTGTTCATGTGAATGACACATCATGTTTTATTCAGCTTATAGTGTTTGTTCAGACATTGTAAATTAATTTCAGAGAATAAAATGCAGTATTCTAATTAGAAGCTAATAGGCTATTCTTTTAGACTCCACACAGTGTACATAACTCCTGGACACTGATGTTGTAATTTTAAAGAAACACAACATTTTTAAGACCTGAATAAAATTCTTTTTAAAAAGCAAGAATGAGCTAATAATCTATAGATGTTGATTTCCCTGAGAAATTACGGCAATAAAAGTTAAATAATATCCAAGTATCATTTTACTTCATCCCATATCAAGTGCCAGACATAGTTCCTTGTTCCTTTACACATAAAATCTTATTAGGGTCTTGGAAGTAGTCGTTATTATTCCCACTTTCCATTGGGAAAGTTAAGGCCTTAAAGACTTAAATAATAATTTTCACAAGTATACATAGTACGTGACAGAGCCAGTAGAAAAATTCTGTTTGCTTATTTCATAGCCCAAGTTTTTAATGACTGGGTCATAATGTTCCTTCTTTCTTTTCTCACTTCCTTTTAAAATGTTGAGGGTACACTAAAGGAAATTATTGAGGTAGTCATTGTGGACTCCACTCAATTTGAGTTCTTTCTGCTTTAACATTGATTTTTTTCACATTACCCCGGAGTCTACATATATGACATTTATCTGGTCAATATTTCATAAATTAAATGTTTTATTCTTATATTAACTTAGTATTACTATGAGTAGATATTAGCCTAATTAATGCACAGTGTTATGCATTTCTACCTCAATCTTTTTATTTTTGTACAAATTTTGAGGAGAGGCTTTACCTAGGAAATACAATATCAGCATTTATCTGCACATTCTGTGAGCACAGATGGCTGATGGGAGAAGCACTCACATTATTTCAAGAGTCAGTAGCCTATGGCATACAGGCAAAACATGAGCCAGTGTTCATTGAGTTATGGAACAGTTGCCACCACTTCTTTGTATCTATCCTCAATATATTTAAGAAATGCCTTTATCTGTGAGAATCAAAGTCAGACAGGTTTTTCTTGTCTTACAAATATCAACCCTTGCAGCATTATACCTGTATATGTACATACAAAATGTCATTACATGTCAGGGGTATAAAATCAGTATAAAATCTGCACTTTCATATCGTTGTCTTTGCCAATTAAGATGGAAAGAAGTGAGATCATTAGAACCCTACTTTAAAAGATTTCAAACCAGATTTCATTTCCTGTTCTGTGTGCATGTTCAGGATATAGGGGAAAACAAAACAATATCTTTTCCCTGCCTGTCACAAGGTTTATAACTGACACCCTTATACAAAAGACAGATTCACAAAAGGAAATCATGACAAATTTATTTAACCCAAGTTTTATGTCAAATGAGAGCCTTCAGAAATGAAGACCTAAAGATCCAAGAATTTTTATCCTTAGACATCCGTTTCATAAGTCAATGATGCTTTTATCCTTAGGATCCAAGAAGAATGGACAGTCACATAGAAGTATGATTGGACAAAAATTAAGTGTGATCTAATGGAATAAAAGGAAGCGGGGCACTTAGCAAGGTTGGTTTGTTCAGATTCTTCTTGGCCTGCAGGTATAGGGCAGAACCCCTCTAAAATTAGAGTCTTACGATCTTCTTGCAGGCGGAGTAAGTCAGAGAATTTCTTTATGGCTATACTTCAGGGTAGAAAGGTGGGAGAAGGTCAGAGTGGCCTCCTGGCTACTGCAGTTTTTTCAATTGCCAACTTGACATATTTTGGAGTATTATGTTCAGAGCCCTGATATTGGCAGAGAACCAATAAACCCACAAGCTATGGGAGGACCAAGAAGCAACAGGGTGGAAATAAAGCAACAGGGTGCATCTAACTCACACAACCACAGTACTAATCCATATTTGTAAAAAGGCAAATGGAGAGTCCTGAGGACAACAGTCACTAGTTTATATTAAACAGGGCTTAGTCTGAATTTAGTGGAGTGCAGATTTAAAATGGTTTTTTTCCCCCAATTATTCCTTTTATGCTCTGAAGAATACTCATTTTCAGTCCTTAATGTTATTTAGCACTGATTTTATAGCTTTGTAATAACTTTTAGTTATTGAAAATTCTTTTTATTTTATTTTATTTTTTATGTTTGCAATGGAGTCTCTCTCTGTCACCCAGACTGGAATGCAGTGGCGCGACCTCGGCTCACTGCAACCTCTGCCTCCCGGGTTCAAGTGATTCTCCTCCCTCAGCCTCCCAAGTAGCTGGGATTATAGACACCTGCCACCATGCCCAGCTAATTTTTTATATTTTTTAAATTTTAGTAGAGGCGAGGTTTCACCATGTTAGTTAGGCTTGTTTCAAACTCCTGACCTCAGGTGATTGGCCCACCTGGGCTGCCCAAGGCCCAGGCATGAGGAACCATGCCCAGCCATTAGAGAAACTCTAATGTCCACTGTAAAGCCTTGATTTTTGTAGGCACATATCACTCACATTCTCTTCTCTCCCTAGGCCCATGATGAAAGAGGAGCTTGGAATGAAAGAGGGCAGGGGTTTGTGGGTTGCCTTCCCCAATGGGTAGGGTCAATAGGAAGGCTAGAAAAATGGCAGGTCTTTTGTGGTAAGTTTGATGATGACTTGCCATTGTTGGCTCCATATGGTTCCACTTGCTATTGGTGGCCTTACCCAGGTGATTATCTTCCATACATAGTTTTATTGTTTTCTTAAAACTGTGCTCAGCTTCAACCTTTATTTCTTCTCTTTTCCAAGGGCCTTTTTGGAGAGGGAGATCTTAGTCTCTATTTCACCCAACTGCCTTTCTCAAAGTGTGCCTCCTTGCTGATCTGCCATATTGTTAGTCCCATAGCTCATTCTTTCTTTTCTGTGTTCCATGCTCTATAGAGCCCAGAAATGACTGTGGTCTTGTCCAGATGCTATTAAAGACCACTTGCTCCAGGTTCGCTGTATCACTGGACCTATCAATTCTGCTGAAACAACCTGTACAATAAACCCCAATCATAGCTTCAGAATTCACTAGATTGGGAGTGGACTCTTTTCCTAGGGTCATGTAGCTCTCTGAACACATTCTTCTCTGTTCTAAAGGCAGCACCAGGATAGCGTGCTAATTTGCTGTACAACTATCCAGCTGGGAGAGAAATGCCAGTCTCTTCTTCATTCCGTTAGCTCCCTTGTTTGGGTGAAGGAGGAAAGAAGCTCTTCATTTATGCATATTCCATAAGAAGGAAGGGAAAAGCCTCTTTACCAAACACCTTGTATTCCTCACAATAAAGAGAAGACCTTAAATTCCTTCTCATGTATAACAAGTCATGTATCATTTCTTCTGAAATTGGAGCACCTTTTACAAAAGCCTGGTCACGGAATGAATGTTGAGTACTCTACTAAATCACGTCTGAGAGAGAGAGAGATTTGTGTGATCTTAGTTCAATAGATTTCATAGCACATTAAAAATTAAGATTGTATCATTGAGCAATCTCATTTGCCATAAACTATCAACCATTTCTAATTTTTCTTCATTATGCTGTGACCTCCGAAGAACTTCCTCAGTTCCCAAGACATGTGGAAAAGCAGTTGCATATCATTTGACTAGATTACTTTACCTAGTCTTTTAAAGATATTGCCTACAACAATGCCATTTAAAATTGCCAAAAAAAAAAAAAAGTTTAAACCTCATCACTGTACCAGGAATGTCTTTTATTTTTAATGTTAACCTTGGTAGTTAATTTTGAATTGTCCATTTGTCCGTTCAACCAACATATAGTAACATCTACTATGTATGTAGCACTGGGCTTAGCTCTAGAGCTACAAAAATGACCAGACATCTCCACTGTCCTTTTTAGGGCCTACATTCTAGTTGAGGAAAGAAAGTATATAGGAATACAAATAAACAAGTTACAGATTGTGGTAAGCAAAGAGGGAACTAAACAGGGTTCTCTTAGAGAAAATAACTGGGGTGGGGCTACTTTAAATATAGCAACTGGAGAAGACCTCTCTGATGAAGTGATGTTTCAGCTGAGATGACAAGTATGGGAAAGAGTTAGCCAAGATGAAGGGCTGACAGAATTGTATTCCAGGTACAGGGGAAGGAGATTTGAGAATTTGGTGTGTGAAAAGGTATGTGGTATGCTATTGTAGAATGTGGCAGGGGGCCAGTATCACCAGTGTTTTTTGACAGAGAGGGAAAATCAGGTATGGTCTTAGAGGCCCTGCTAAAGAATTGTATTTACATTCACAGTGCAATGAGAAACCATTCAAGGATTTAAGCAGGGAAGTAAAATTAAGTAATTAAATTTTTAAAAGATCACTTTGATTTCTCAGTACAAAACAAATTGTAGAAAGCAACAGTGAAAGCAGCAAGACAATTAAGAGTCTGCTGAATTGACAGACAAGAGATGCTGGTGATTAGGACAAGGATGGTGGCAGTGGGAACAGAGAGAAGGCTCCCACAAAATTCATGTGTTGAAGCCTTCAATTACCTCCTCATCTATGGCCTGTGAGGAGGGAATTGAAGATAAATGAGGTCATAAGGGTGGGGTCCTAATTTGATAGGACTGATATCCTTACAAGAAGAGAAAGAAAAACCAGTGTGCTCTCTCCATGATGGAAGGACACAGCGAAAAGATAGTCATCTACAAGTCAGGAAGAACACCTTTATGAGGAATTGACCATGCTGGCACGTTGGTCTTTAACTTCCCAGCCCCTAGAACTGTGAGAAAGAGATTTCTGTTGTTTAAGCCTCCCAGGATTTTGTTATGGCAGCCCAAGCAAACGAAGACAGATGGCCATATGGAGAATTATTTTACAGATAGCACTACTAGGATTTAATAATGGATTGCATATGCATACAGGTGATGAAAGAAATAAGTCAATGATATGTTCTAGTTTTATTTATTTATTTTACTTATGTATTTATTGGTTTGACTTGGTGAATGTTGGCACCATATACTATCAATTGGAAAAAAAAAATTAGAAAAAAATAAGACCTGGCTGACAGAACAGGGGTGAATCAACAAACCAAGTTTGAACATTTCTGTTTGTATGTTTCTGGGACATACAAGAGGAGGTATCAAGTAGATGTATGGATACACAAGTCTGGATCCCAGAGAAGAGGTCTGGAGTGAGATATAAATGTTGAGATTGTTAGCATGCAGGTCCTATGCAAATTAATAGTAACAAATGAGACCACCCATTAAATGTATAAAGAAAGATGAGGCCAACATTGAAATATCAATTTAAAGTAAAAATGGATAAACATATAAGAAGAGGAAAATCAGGAGACTCCAAGAAAAGAGTCAACAAGATCATAAATGCATCAAGGGATATTTGTTATTTTGACCAGAGGAATTGTGAGGAGCTACACAAATAAACAGCAATTTTTACAGTAGGTCAAAAACAAATGAAAATTGAGGAAAGGAAAGAACATGTATCACTA
>NW_012120932.1:339574-371780 GCF_000951035.1 Colobus angolensis palliatus
TTTTGTTGTTATTGTTGTTGAGATGGAGTCTCACTCTGTCGCCCAGGCTGGAGTGCAGTGGCGCAATCTCGGCTCCCTGCAAGCACCGCCTCCTGGGTTCATGACATTCTCCTGCCTCAGCCTCCCAGGTAGCTGGGACTACAGGCGCCCGCCACCACACCTGGCTAATTTTTTTGTATTTTTGATAGAGACGGGGTTTCACTGTGTTAGCCAAGACAGTCTCGATCTCCTGACCTCGTGATCTGCCCACCTCGGCCTCCCAAAATGCTGGGACTACAGGTGTGAGCCACTGCGCCTTGCCACTAAAATATATTTTTACCATATTAGTGATACATGTTCTTTAGGAACATGGCACCATCTCTCTCTGTTTCCACTGCCACCATCCTTGTCCTAATCCCCAGCATCTCTTGTCTGTCAACTCAATAGAATCTTAATTGTCTTTCTGCTTTCACTGTTGTTTCCTAAGAACATGTATCACTAATACACTAAAATTACATAATTCATAATTTTACCATGACAAAAATATAAAATATATATTAGAGATACAAATGTATTATATATAAAATATAAAACGTAGATTAAATATATATTTTATATTATTTAATGGTAAAAGAAAACAATGAGATATCTAGGATGTAGATATTAAGCAACTGACTTTTTGTTGTGTTTTATAAATTTTTGAAGCTATTTGAAAGATAGACAACTTTAGAGGGTATTATACAAAGATAGGCATAATCTAATAATAAGAAACATGATTAATATTTCAGGAGAAAAGCAAGGGGAATGACTAAATTAGTGACATCCTTAACAAAGATACAAGGGATATAATAAGGGATATAATGGGGGGCTGAAAAAGAAGTATTGATTTATCTTTGATAGGATAGGGATTAACTGCCTCTATTTTAACAGGAAGGAAGAATGTAAAAATATGCATAATGACAAGAAGGTTCATATATTTCATGAAGCTAGAAAGATGAAGTTATCAATCAATGAAATACTTTGATTATTTAGGAATGATCTTCCATGTCTTTTAAGAGGGAGGAAGGTTTCTATTCTCTCATATTCATCTGTATTTTAGTGTTTGTTGGACCTATTTTTCTGCTAGCATCACACTGTTTAAAAATTACAAAATAAAAAAGAAGAGATTTACACGAAATGCACAAACCATTATTGATTATTATGACTTATTATTTATCATCTTTTATCTTCTGATAAAAAAGTGAATGTCTCTTACTGCTACCCAAGTCCAGTAGCAGCTCTCTTCTAAGCTAAATTTTATCTGAAGGGCCAGGTGGAAGGATATTTTTCTTTTTTCTTTCTTTTTCTTTTTTTTTCTTTTCTTTTCTTTTTTTTTTTTATTTGAGATAGAGTTTTGTTCTTGTCACCCAGGCTGGAGTGCAATGGCGCATGATCTTGGCTCACTGCAACCTCTGCCTCCCGAGTTCAAGCGATTCTCTTGCCTCAGCCTCCTGAGTAGCTGGGATTACAGGTGTGTGCCACCACATCCGGCTAATTTTTGTATTTTTAGTAGAGACAGGGTTTTCCCATGTTGGCCAGGCTGGTCTTAAACTCCTGACCTCACGTGATCCACCCACCTCAGCCTCCCAAAGTGGTGGGATTACAGGTGTGAACCACCGCACTTGGCCAGAAATGGCCAGAAAGATATTTTTCTTTCAAAAAAAGTCACTCTACTTAAATCAGATGTATCAAATAAAAACAATGTTAGTTACAATATAAAACCATGTCTTCCAAATTTTGTAGAGCAGTAACTATGACTTCTATTTATTGTGACAAGAAAACATGCAGCATATATGTAAGAAATATATATATATATAATTGTATGTATAGTATTGTGTGTGTAAACACATATATAGAGAGAAACAGTATAAGTTATGGCTATACAATGTAATTTCATAGAAATAAGTATTTTATGGATAGTTTACATAATACTTAGCCTCAAATACACAGTGAATTCTAGGATACTAAGAAATATATGGTATATTTTCTAAGAATTTATAGTTTTAAAGGAGTGATAAGGAAGTGAATAATTGTGTTCAGTCCTTCAGTAAAAAATGCTTAAAATACAAAAGGTACACATTACTAAATCTCCCCCCAGAGCTTTCTAGAAGAAATGATCTTGGTGAAGATGAGTTTTGAAGGATATGCAGATGCTGAGCACCTATAAAGGTGTCCTAACACATCTTAATAATAAATCCAAAGCCTGAAGATGCAAGGTATATGAACAGCTTAGAATGAACGGTCATTTGTAATTCCAGGTGGACAGAGAATAACTAATTTTTCTCCAAATCAAATTTAGTTTTTGATAACAGCATATAACATGTACAAATTCATTAATAGCAGATTTGAGTAACAAATCTACTAACTACCAATTAGGTTAACTACTAGAAACTAGAAATTAGGTATTGTAATAAAGAGATATAAATTAATTATATCTTACCTCCATAATTCCAATGCTTCAAGTATTTTAATATATCAAGATCTTACAAATTCACATCCTTTGCCAAAAGTAAGTATAGTGTACTAGTTCTAAATTTTGCGTCAGGTATTTGCTTGAAACATGTAAGATCTGAAGATTTGGCCTAAGTTTCAGTTGCTTCGTCTCATACAATATTATTGCATTATTTACAATGATTGTTCCTTTTCCCAGATTTGGCAATGTGGAGGCTCCTTGGAGATTGTTACTTGCTCCCATGTTGGTCATGTTTTTCGGAAGGCGACTCCATACACTTTTCCTGGTGGCACTGGTCATGTCATCAACAAGAACAACAGGAGACTGGCAGAAGTTTGGATGGATGAATTTAAAGATTTCTTCTACATCATATCCCCAGGTACACAATTCTGACATTTTTCTTTCTCTACAGGAGAAAATAAAATTGAAACATACTGAACATGTGTTTCATTATTGCTGTTATTATACTAGTTAAAATATTGTTTATTACCATAACATTGCAGAAAATGTATATGAGACAGTTGTACTATGAAGTAAATTTTGATGTAAAATAAGAACTATATTTCAAACACCTAAATATTATCTTTTTTGTCTCAACCTGAGTATTATGTTGGAAAAATGGAGCAAGCTGTACAGAGAGATCTATATTTATTATTAACTCAAATTAAGAATATTTTAAAAAATATCTTAGTAGGGGAAGGTTAAATGACTTCATACAGAAAAAAGATAGAAAATTAGGCAGATATTCAAATTTATATTTCGGAAGAACATAGTAAATTATTCATCAATGAATATGTGTGGAAAATAATACAAGACTAAAATGTTTTCATACTTTAGTTACAGAGAAGTGTATGTATTGAAATAGAAGTAAATATAGGCTATCAGTGGGTGGTAAGATTATAGGTAATTCTTTTCCTTATATTTTTATATGTTTTCTAAATTCTCTCAATATTCGTACATTACTTATTTTAAGAATTGAAAGTCATTAAAAAGGAAAAAATGAGAAAATCCTATTACTGGGTGGTGGGATTATTAGTAATTACATTCTTTATAGTTTTCTAGATATCTGCAATAGCCACATTACAAAAAAAAAAAAAAACAGAAAGAAAAAAGCTGAAGCATTTAAAAAGGGAGAAAAATAAGGATACAGATGGACTCAGTTTTTGTATAGGCCTTATGGTCATTAGCATCATTATTGTCATTATTATGTAACCCATAAGGACAACAAAAATCCAGGCGTGCATACTCTTTCTGTAATATAATCTATTAGCTGGCTTAGAAAAGCCTATTTGATTTTAATTGGCATGCTCTGATTTTTGAAGGTATATTTAAGTGTCAATGAAAAGAGTCAAACTCTGTAAAACATTTAGAGCTTTATTCTGAACCAAATTCGAGTGAACCTGGCCCAAGGCACAGTGTCAAGAGTTCCAGAGAACATGTGCCCAAGACGGTTGGGTTATAGGTTGATGTTATACATTTTAGAGAGACATAAGACACATCGGTGAATGCATATGAGGGATATATTGGTTTGGTCAAGTTATTATCTAAAGACCTAGAATCAATGGGAGAGTGACTGGGTTAAGATAGGAGGTTGTGGAAACAAAGGTTCTTATTATACAGATGAAGTATCATAGTTGGCCACCTTAGAGGCAATCGTTGGCAAGTGTTTCCTATTCAAACCTTTAAAAGGTAGCTAAACTCTCAGTTAATCTCCTCAGGTTTGGGAGGGACTGGAAGGGGAAAGGTCTAGATGCAGATTTTCCCCCACAAAAGATGTCTTTGCAGGGTCATTTCAAAACATGGCAAAGAAATATACTTTGGAGTTCCTTCTTTATCTGTCATATGTTTTTATGCCAGAATCAGATTGGCAATGAAGCGGCTACGCTGTCTGGGGTAAATACTAGGGGTTTGTCCCCTCATGCCAAGAAAATTTAGGACAGGGACACGCAGGAGGCGTTTAGGAGCAGAGGTTAAATAGGCAGAAGAGAGAGAAAGGAGGACAGCCCTCTCTCTGGTGAGAAAGAGGACTTCAGAAAGAGAAAGACCACCAGAGTCGGATGCACGGGATTTTATAGGCAGCCTTGAGGAGGCTGATTCACTAGGGTCCACAGAATGGTTGGATCAGATATGCCCTTTACACGGGGTGCGGCAAGGCTGGCCACCCCACCCTAATCTTATTATGCAAATGGACTTTCCACTCCACTGGCGCCATCTTGTCTGCTCCTTACTATACATATGGCTGCCAAAGAGAAAAGGGAAGATGGAGTCGCTGTTTTGAACATGATTGGCCCAGCTGCGGGCATCTCTATCTGCAGTTCAATTTTACAGACTGCTCTTTATTAGAAAATGATTTGGGAGTTGCTTTTCATTAAAAAGGAAAACCTTACCGAGAACTCCTGTACCCTCACTGTCTGCCTAAGTAATTTCGTCTTAACTCCTTTATCAGCGACTAACCCACATTACACAGGATTAAATAAACCCTTCTGATAAGATTGTATGGTCTATAGGGCGTGATAGGAACTTGGACAAGAGAGGAAAAGGTCCAAGTTTAGTCCTCATAAGGAAATTGAAACTTTTTTTTTTTTTTGAGACAGAACCTCACTCTGTTGCCCAGGCTGGAGTGCAGGGGCATGATCTCAGTTCACTGCAACCTCTGCCTCCCGGTTCAAGTGATTCTCCTGCCTCAGCCTCTCCAGTAGCTGGGACTACAGGCAGCCGCCACCATGCCTGGCTAATTTTTGTATTTTTAGTAGAGACAGGGTTTTACCATGTTGACCAGGTTGGTCACCAACTCCTGACCTCCAGTGCTCCGCCCCTCAGCCTCCCAAAGTGCTGTGATTACTGGCTTGATCCACCGCACCGGCCAAAACTTTTTTATATACAAGTACCTAGAAGAGAAGGAGCGGAAGGAGCAGTATGAAGTTTCTGATTAAGATCCAGCATTCCTATGTAGAGAAGAAGAATGAGGGCATTGTATGTTTAAGTGTGTGATTAGGAAAAGGACTTTTTCACACGTTTTCAAGCCTCTTCTATGTTAAAAAGCTATTATTACCAGGAACACCATTTCATGCATAGATGTATTTCTCTTTACAGTAGAAATCTAGTCCAGATGTTCAGAGTTGAATTCAGCAAGAGCGTGTAATATTCACAGCAAGGCAGTGACATTTATATAACCTTTTCATTTTCTTTTGATGATACTTTTTGAATTCAAATCATTACTTGTAGAAATATATAAGTTCAAATATGAATAAAGGAGTAATGGAGGGAAAAAATAAAAAAAATAAAGGAGGTATGTGTGATTGCATGCAACGTACACTCAGGAATGTGAGTAATTGAGAATTGTAATCACGTGTATTATATTCATCCATGATGAATATTTGTGAAAAGTACTGTGCTAGTCTTTTGTATAATTTTCCACTGAATGAAAAAGGCAGATAAATGATGGAACCATCTCTCAAACTGTAATGAAATGACTAACTTTAGAATGTAAAGGGTGGAAAAAAATGCCTGCTATCTGGAACTAATGACTTTATGTTGCACAATAGGGACTGCTTGTATATCCTGGAAAGTGCAGATTTTACATTACAATAAATATTATTTGGGGTTATTGTTCTTATAAAATGGATTTATTTAACTCTAGAAAAGTAGTTTGGGAGGCAGAACAAGGACTTTTGGGGAATGTGTTGAAGATATCTAAGAACTTCTAAAGGGCATTTATGCTTACGTGTGTCTCAGAGACAGTCAGTGCAGCTAAGCAATGGTAGAATCTACCAGCAATAGTGTGGGCAGAGGGAGGAAACCCCAAACTGAAACATAAAACAATGAATTGCTTCTCCCTGAAAAAGGAAGAATGGACGCAGGCTGGAAACTAGAGCTGGATGTCTAAAACAATTTGAGCCCTGGGAGGATTTCAGATCATCCAAAAACAAATAAAACAGGTTGTATTCAGGAAGTCAGAAATCTATTATTTTTATGATAACAATTTCAGCCATTGTTAATTTAGGCTAAGAGAGTGGTGGTCATTTTAATTTAAAGTCAAAATCATACACTTCTTTGCTATCCTCTGGAACTTTTTATTTTCTATTTTTCATCCCTTGGGGAATGGGTGAGTTTGTAATGAGAGAATCTGGTGTATGTGTTCAGGAAGAAAGGGTGGGAACTACATGCATTCACATCCACCGTTAGAAACTATATCCTTTACTATAATACACATGCACGCACACACACACACACACACACACACGCGCGTATTTATGAAAAACTGTAAAGGGTTTATGAGTTTATATTGAGCTTCTCAGAACTTCCTTAACATGGTGAAATAAATAATACTTGTTCTTTCTAGAAATTCCTCTATATATTTGTTAATTTTTCCAATATGTTTTGTGAGATTTCCGCTTTTTACATGTGGGCTTCTACTCTGAAATTGTATTCTTCACTTAGGCAGTTTCTCAAACTTCAGTCTAAGTGCTGAGCCGTTATAACTTTAATTCTAACAATAACTTACTTCCAATATACTCTATAAAATCTCACCTGCCTACTTTATTGGTTGGCTTCAGGAATGTGTCAGCTCTATCTGTCTTGAACTATCTGGTTATTCTTTCTCTTTGTATTCCCTGAAGTTTGATAACATGGGCAAACCATCGTTACTTCTTACCATATTGTTTTAATTTTTATTACTTGTCTCTATATCCAAAGTAGTTCAGAGACAACTATTTACAGTGCCTAGCAACTTTCCTGTCATTTTGTTTAAAAAAAAATTGTTGAATAACTAGAAGAATGAATGAATGAATAACTTTTTAAAAAGAGCCACATTTGTTTCTTTCTTTTTGCTGAATTATCCATGGGTGTCTGGTTTATACCAGGGAAACTCTTCACAAGAATTGTGACAAGCCTTTATCCCACCTCTCTGATCCAGCCCTGGATAAGGACCCACTGTTAAAAAAGAGGTGAAGGGCCTTCCTCATAAATCTCTTTTATTCTTCTTATTACACTTTAAGTTCTAGGATACATGTGCAGAACGTGCAGGTTTACATAGGTATACACGTGCCATGGTGGTTTGCTGTGCTCATCAACCCATCATCTACATTAGGCATTTCTCCTAATGCTATCCCTCCCCTAGCCCCCAACCCCCCAACAGGCCCTGGTGTGTGATGTTCCCCTCCCTGTGTCCATGTATTCTCATTGTTCACCTCCCACTCATGAGTGAGAACATGCAGTGTTTGGTTTTCTGTTCCTGTGTTATATCATTCTGTAACCACACAGCAGGTTCTCCTTGCCCACTGCCCAGACAGCTGATTTATCAAGACAGGGGAATTGCAATAGATAAACAGTTTAAGCCACATAAAGCTGGCTGTACAGAAGATCAGAGTTTCATTAATACTCAAATCAGTCTCCCTAAAAATTCAGGGATCAAGATTTTTAAGGATAATTTGGTAGGGGCGGGGGGAGTCAAGAAATGGGGAGTGCCGATTGGTCAGAGATGAAATCACAGGGTATTGATTGCAGTCTTCTGTCCCTGAGTGGGATCACAGAACTGTTTGAGCCAGATCACCTGTCTGAGTGGTATCAGCTGGTGCATCAAAATGCAGGGTCTGCAAAATATCTGCAGCTATGATCTTAGGTTTTACATCACAACAGTGATGTAATCCCCAGGAGCAATTTGGAGAGGTTCAGAATCTTGTAGCCTCTGGCTGCATGACTCCTAAACCATAATTTTTAATCTTGTGGCTAATTTAGGCAGACTAGTCCCTAGGCAAGAAGGTGGTTTGTTTCAGAAAGGGCTGTTTTTTTTTTTTTTTTCAACATTACACTAAATTCACTCCCAAAATTAGTTTGGCCTGCACCCAGGAATGAACAAGGACAGTTTGGAGGTTAGAAGCAAGATGGAGTTGGGTAGGTCAGATCCCTTTCACTGTTATAATTTTCTCACTGTTATAATTTTTGCAAAGGCTGTTTCAATTCCTCTGAGTTTTCCATAGAAAAAGAAAATTCCTTTGGTTTACATATGTGCTTAGGGTTTTATGATTTCACCATAATCATAGGTGCACATTGTAATATAATCTTACCCTCCAGGGCTAATACAAACGTCTAACAGGCACAATAAAAGCAGACAATAAAATTGTCTAACAGAGCAACATAATACAAGAGCCCACAAACTAAAATAAGGTTATTTTTGTACATCTTGGTTTTTACATTTCTTGTGATTCCCAATTAATTTAAAGTTAAAAATGAGATGTGTAAATGGCTACAGTGAATACCTTTATCTGAGTTTTTTCACAATATTTACTGTATATCCTAACTGTCCTGGCCTATGCTCATTAGCCATTTGGTAATATTGACCAAGTTGGTAGGGTCTACTTATGTCTTCTAAATAGGTGTGTAAATGAAGAATAGACATACTTTGAAATAGTGTTCAAGAATAGAGTTTTTTTTTTTTTTTTTTTTTTGCATTTAGTTTGATTTCTGGCTGTCTTCTTAAGGATGCAAATACTATAGTATCATTGATTTTTAAAGCCCTGTAGGCTGTTAAAGCCTAAGGCAGTTTTTACAAGTAATTGAGCTGTTTCAGCTTGAACCAATCTGATTGTCCTAGCAAATCCTTTGAAATGAAGTTATGTAAGCAAAAACTACGATTCACAGAATACTACATTATAAAAAGCAACATTTTCTTTTCCTCTTGGTCACAGGTAAAAAGCTTAAGAACTTTAAGATAAACTATAGTCATAATACTTTCTGTATATTTGATATGCTGGCTGTTTTATAAATAGTGATTTTCTTTTGGGGGAGAAAGTAGATCTCTATCTGTATATCCACAGGCATGGTGATTAAATCAGTGGTTTTATATAACACCCAGGTTCTTCTTCCTTTACTTGATGCACATTCTTGTTTTGAGCAGAAACATATTAAAATTAAATTTAAAGGCTCCCAAAACATACCTTTAAAGGTATTTATATGTAACTAGGAAAAACAGATTATTTTTTCTTTGGCAATATTGTAGTTTGATCTTTATTCCAGTTAAACACAAACACGCAATTACAGATTCCTTGAACTTACTTTGAAGGTTAACTCCCTATTCGTTAACCTTTTAAAAATGCTTAAGAAAAATCAACTCACCAAAGGCCGGCTTTGTTAGCAGCATCTTTGCATTGTTATTAAAGTTTAAAGCCTATATTCATTTCCATCTCTTGAAATTTCTATGAAATACTAGTGCTTTTGACATGCTGATTTTTTGAAAAGTACAATATTTAATAACCAGCTCTTTGAATGCAGGGCCTAATTTCTTCTGTAAGTCATGAAAATGTTCCAGGCTGATTTCGCAACCACATTTTGTTTCCAGCAAAATGTGCAGTGTGAATATTTCTGTAATGATCTAGGAATATTAGTTTTTGGTTGGATTAACAGGAATTCATCTAAAAAGAGTGCAGCACTTCTAAAAATAAAGTACATTTGTACCTATGAGTTTTGAACTTTTATTTTTTAATAAATGCTTTTTCAGCAGCAGCAACAATAGTACCAATGAGGAAATGTGGTATGATGAGGAGAAAATTCTAAATTATTTTAATGTGCCATGTTATAATAACACATAATGCATTATTTGTGTGATGCCCTAAAATGCTAAATATTGAAAATAAAGAATGACAGCTATATTCATCAACTGCTTTTCCTTGCTACAATCAATTAAAACAGTTTTGGATTCTTTAATTATTTAAGGCATTAGGTCAACATTTATTATTCATCCTTTTATTGGTATATTATGGGTTTTTATTTGTATTTTTATAATAAGGATACTGCCTTGCTTCTGTCTTCACTTGTTTTTTTGTTTTTTTTTTTTTTTTTTTTTATTATACCTTAAGTTCTAGGGTACATGTGCATAACGTGCAGATTTGTTACATATGTATACTTGTGCCATGTTGGTGTGCTGCACCCATCAACTCGTCAGCACCCATCAATTCATCATTCATCATTTATATCAGGTATACCTCCCCAATGCAATCCCTCCCCCCTCCCCCCTCCCCATGATAAGCCCCAGTGTGTGATGTTCCCCTTCCCGAGTCCAAGTGATCTCATTGTTCAGTTCCCACCTATGAGTGAGAACATGCGGTGTTTGGTTTTTTCTTCTTGTGATAGTTTGCTAAGAATGATGGTTTCCAGCTGCATCCATGTCCCTACAAAGGACGCAAACTCATCCTTTTTTATGGCTGCATAGTATTCCATGGTGTATATGTGCCACATTTTCTTAATCCAGTCTGTCACAGATGGACATTTGGGTTGCTTCCAAGTCTTTGCTATTGTGAATAGTGCCACAATAAACATACGTGTGCATGTGTCTTTGTAGTAGAATAATTTATAATCCTTTGGGTATATACCCAGTAGTGGGATGGCCGGGTCATATGGTACATCTAGTTCTAGATCCTTGAGGAATTGCCATACTGTTTTCCATAATGGTTGAACTAGTTTACAATCCCACCAACAGTGTAAAAGTGTTCCTATTTCTCCACATCCTCTCCAACACCTGTTGTTTCCTGACTTTTTAATGATGGCCATTCTAACTGGTGTGAGATGGTATCTCATTGTGGTTTTGATTTGCATTTCTCTGATGGCCAGTGATGATGAGCATTTTTTCATGTGTCTGTTGGCTGTATGAATGTCTTCTTTTGAGAAATGTCTGTTCATATCCTTTCCCCACTTTTGGATGGGGTTGTTTGTTTTTTTCTTGTATATTTGTTTGAGTTCTTTGTAGATTCTGGATATTAGCCCTTTGTCAGATGAGTAGATTGCAAAAATTTTCTCCCATTCTGTAGGTTGCCTGTTCACTCTGGTGGTAGTTTCTTTTGCTGTGCAGAAGCTCTTTAGTTTAATTAGATCCCATTTGTCAATTTTGGCTTTTGCTGCCGTTGCTTTTGGTGTTTTAGACATGAAGTCCTTGCCCAAAATACTTGTTTGTCATTATGTCAAGTAGGAGGGACTATGAACACTTTTAAAATGTTGTCTTTGCCATTAAAGAGTGAACTGTCTACATGAGCACATGTAATTAGTTTAAATGAAAAATAAGATTAAATGTTTAATACACGGGAAACACATTTTCAAGAATTAATATGATTTTTATGTGAACTGCCTACATTTTCCTAGATTCTTCCTTCTCACTCAAAGTCTTCAAGTGAATCTCCAACTCTTTTCTTTTCTACCTTCTAATTGCTCTCAAATCCATTCATTTGTCTTCATTTCCAGACTCACCTTCATCCACACAACCTCCTGATTATCCTGATGGGGCTCTGTTCTAGTCTGTTTTGTGTTGCTATAACAGAATATCTGATGCTGGGTAATTTATAAAGATAAGAAGTTTGGCTCACAATTCTGCAGACTGGGAAGTCCAAGATCAGGCAGCCCATCTGGTGAGGGCCTTGTGCCACTTCAACTCATGGCAGAAGGTGGAAGGGGAAATGGGTGTGTACAAGGAGACCAAACATGAGAAGGCACAACCCACTTTTGAAGTAACTCATCCAGAGATGGCGTTGATCTATTCATGAGGGATCCACTCCCATGACCCAAACACCTCCCACTAGGTCTTGCCTTTCAACACTGCAACATTGGGAATCAAATTCAACATAAATTTGGGCAGGAACAAACCTCATCCAAACCACAGCAGTCTCCCTGTCTCAAAGCTTGCCTACACCTCACCCATCCTTACAGCACTGCTGGAGGACCTTCCCAAACCAAGTTATCACTGGTTTCTTATTTTCCTAACAACTTTTTAATGACTTAACACAAAGTCAAAAGCCATGAACGTGGCCAACAAGGCCCTGTGAGATCCAATCCTTGCCCAACTTTCCAATCTTTTCTTGTACACTTTCTTCCCAAGACTTCCACATACCTGCCATGTGGAACTACATTCATTGGGTCTCCAAGCTTAACATGCTCCCTTTTACCGTGAAGTTTTTCTGTATGTCTAAAAGAGTATTTGAGTGGTTAATGAATGCTACCACCTTTGCTTAAAGTACCATAATCATCCACCCCTGTCAATCAGGTTTGATGTAATTCCCCCCAGGGACTCCAGTGGTTCCTGTAATTTCCCTAATGTAGCATTTATGCATGTTTCAAGTATTTCTTAACCCCACTAAATGATGTGAATAAAGGGGCTATATCTGTTTTATTGTTTTTTGTTTGATTTTGTCTTTAGAGCTTACTGAGCTCCAATCTATTATATTTGTACTATTTTATAACCTATGTCAGAGGCAAATGAAATATATAAGTCCCAATCACCATTACCATGTATCCTTCAAATCTTTTTCTTATGCCTTTACATACATATATGGATATATATTCATATATTTAAAAATCAGTACTGTTGTAACTCCTTTACTTCTACCTTAATATTATGCCCTGCAGTGTTTTATATACTATTTGCTTAGAGTTGTTATTCCATTTTGTAGAGAAACAGTTTCACATTGCATGGATATATCAAAACTTATTTAATCATACCAATATTGACAGCAGTTAGGCAGGTTTCAGTTGTCCCTTACTACAAAAAAGTTACAGAAACCCTCCTGTGACAACTTCTTTGTGAACCTGAGAGGATATTTCTGAGGGATGTGGAAGCACTAAGAATGAGAGCACTGGAGGCAGACTACCTGAGTTAATTCAAATCCTGACTCTACTTAATCTTTCTTTACTTAATCTCTGCACTTAGTTTATTTACTATAAAATGGGGATTAGAAAAATATGGCCTTCCACATAAAGTTTTTTGAGAGTTTAGTGAAATAAGATATATAAATCACTTAAGACAATGTCTGGCAAGTATCAAACAATTAGCTGTTATTATTATTCATATATATTCATAGAATATTCTATAAACAAAGTTTACTTAAATTTATTAGATCAATGGATATGTAGATTTATGTTTTGGTAGATATTGTCAAAAATTCTTAACTTCTTGAAGTACTTTATTATCACTCCCACCAACAATGCTTGAGCACTTACTGTATACTATCAACATTCTAGATTATCAGTCTTTTTGTTTTTGCATATATATGTGTATAGACATATATGTACATATTTATTTATAGTTGTATAGATAATTGCACAGATAATCTGTTTTTTTTCCCCCAATTGCTGCTAGCAATGAACATATTTTGCAAGTTTCTATTGGCATTGGGATTTCTTCTGTAAATAAACCAGTCATCCTTTTTATTCATATACTTTGTTCATTTTACCATTGAATATTTTTGCCTTGCTTTTATGTATTCATAGATCTTCAAGTATTCCGGTGATAAATTATTTGCCTGTTATATACATTGTCAAGGATTTTCTCTGAGGTTATTATATGTGTGTTGTAATTTAACTGATATACAAAAAGATATTTTAAAATAATCTAATTGTTGAAGTAAAGTCTATCTTAGACTGTATGGCTTTTTTGGTTTATACATTGTTAAAACAATCTCTCCTAAGTATAGCACATTTCATATGCCCCAGAAATATTTGTTAAATGATTTAGACTTGAGTTGAATGAAATTAATGTTTTGCTTGTTTGTTTGATTTTCATGAAGTCAGTGGTCTCTCTGGGCAATAAGCATGAACAGAATACCAGAATCAGATATCTTTCCTTATGAAAAGGGGGTTTGTTTGTATACATGGAACAAAAATAAAATTATTAGCTTAACAGTTAAAATTAAACTTTTAAGTAAATCTATTAATGTGATTATATTATAGAAATTCTTCCTAAATATCTTGAGTTGTATTCATGGAATAGAACTAATAAGCAGATGGTATAAATATTATTTGTTGAATATTACAAAAATATTGAATTGCAGAAGGGTAGACCATTGCATCCTCATTGACTTTGATTAGCATTTCAACAATTATTTTGAATAATTAGGTTCTCAAAATAATTTTATCATAATGAAATCTGGATAGTTTCCAACTATTTCTAAAGTGAATAGAACTTAAGTTCTAGTGTGTGTGTGTATATATATATATACACACACACTAGAGATATATATATATTTATATGTGTATATATACACATATCTGTATACACTATATATATTTATATATGTGTATATATACACACACACACTAGACATATATATACACTATATATATAAATACATATGTTTAGATGGAGTCTCACTCTGACACCAGGCTGAAGAGCAGTGGTGTGATCTCGGCTCACTACAACCTCTGCCTCCCAGGTTCAAGCAATTCTCCTGCCTCAGCCTTTCAAGTAGCTGGGATTACAGGCACACACCACCACGCCCAGCTAATTTTTGTATTTTTAGTAGAGATGGGGTTTCACCATGTTGGCCAGGATGGTGTTGATTTCTTGATCTCGTGATCTGCCCACCTCGGCCTCCCCAAGTGCTGGGATAACAGGCGTGAGCCACCACACCCAGACCTAGTGTATGTTGATTCACAGAATAAGTACTACCTTCTAGGGTTCAGATACCATGATCATTTGTATATCTTGTTTCTGATCCTCCTTCAAATATAACATGAATGCCTCTAGTCTAATCATTTTTTTTGTATATGCAACTAAGTCTGAAATTTTATAATGATAAATTCTACCCCAATTAGATTGGATGGGTCATGATTACCTTCCATTACCCTAAACCTGCTGAATTAGTCAAGATAGGAAATTATAAAATTTTTCAAATTGGTGCAAACGATCAAGAACACTTACGAAAAATGCATGGATTTTTGGTCAGTAGTTGGCTGAGTTTTTGTTTGATGTAAGAGTACTACATCTGAATTAAATATTATTCAAGTACACATGGAGGCTTTATTATAACTCCTTTCATCTTGCAACCTGTTCTTCAGAGTATCTCAGTTTTACTAGTTAAATCTAATGTAACTGAAATTGAATAGCTTAAAATTATATGAGTAATTACACTAAATTTCAATTCTAATTTCTTAACAAAATTGAGGAGATCACTCTGACACTTAGCTGCAGTCATATATATAATGTTACTGGCGTAGGTGGTTACACATTGCAGATTTCTTATCTCTAATACTCTCAGTTAAGTCCCCCAAATTAGATATTCTGGTGGTTTGCATTTGCTTGGATAATACTCATTGTTTTAGTCGGATTGTGTTGCTATAAAGGAATACCTGAGGATAAGTAATTTAAAAAGAAAAAAGATTTATTTGGCTCACAGCTCTGCAGGCTGTACAAGAAGCATGGCATCAGAATCTGCTTGGTTTCTAATAAGGGGCTCAGGCTGCTTCGACTCAGGGTGGAAGGTGAAGGGGAGCCAGCATGTGCAGAAATCTTGTAGGGAAAGAAAGGAAGCAAGAGTGAGGGAGATGGGAAGTGCCAGTTTCCTTTTAAGAACTAGCTCTCAGGGAAACTATTTTGGAAACCAATAGAGCGAGAAGTCAGTCATTACTGCAAGGATGGCACCAAGCCATTCATGAAGGATATACCTTCACTTCCCATTAGGCCCCTACCTCCAACACTGGGGATCAAACTTCAGTATAAAGTTTGGAGCGCCAAATATCCAAACTATAGCACTCATCTTTGCCTGGATTCCAATGTTGAAACTACTCTTCTTTGCCTAAATTCCTATGTTATACTCGTTTTTTTTGGCTGTTTTAAATATAATTTAAGTTCACATCTGGAATAACCCAGCTACATAAACTCTCAGGAAAGTGATCCGAGAATGGCTTAAAGAATTAAGAAACCTAGTCTTTTCTCTACTAAATAATAATATAAGACTGATAAACTTCTCAGATGTACTAAATTATCTCTTTAAAATAGTCACTTATAAAAACAAAATCAGCACACCACAAACTTTCTTACAGGACATTAAACTCTCAGTGACAGATTATCTCAGGACCCTAATAATTTACATTCCCTTAGGAGCAGTTCTTCCTCAGGATATTAATACAAATTGTCTAGAAAATAAAAATTCTGTATTTATTAGATATCTTTATCAAGTGGGATTATGAGTTTGAGAGCATTGCAGTAAATCTTCAATAGGAAAGAATGCTAGACAATGGATCCAAGCTGGGATGAAAAGGTGGATCAGGAAGGCTGGGCTATGGCTTTAAAAACAGAAGGGGAAACGATTTCTGAAATAGGAAGTTTATTTAACAAATAAGCCTTCTGCTTGATTTTATCAGAAGCACTATTAATGTGGAATTCTTGGTGCCTAAAGGCTGGTGGCTATCATAATGATACTGCCTTGCTATGAAATATCTGGTGTGAAAGGTCTACTTAAGAACACATACACACACATATACATGATTCGTTAACATATCCTCAGTGTGGTAGGTACAAATTGTATATCAATTGCCTAAAGATGTTTATGTTTTAATTGCAGGAAACATGCACCAAAATTAAATGATTGTTATATTTTACAAATTGATTTAACTGAAGTTTCAAAATAATGAAGGACTTATTGTTGGTTACTTCAGTTCAGCAAGTGAATTGGAAATTACATATAATATTTGCACACTGAATTAAGTTATGTTCTAAGCACACAGGGACACTGATAAAATGTATCAAACCAGATCACAAGGTCAGGAGTTCGAGACCAGACTGACCAACATAGTGAAACCCTATCTCTACTAAAAATACAAAAATTAGCTGGGCATGGTGGCACACGCCTGTAATCCCAGATACTCAGGAGGCTGAGGCAGTAGAATCGCTTGAACCCTGGAGGCAGGTGTTGCAGTGAGCTGAGACTGCACCGCTGCACTCCAGCCTGAGTGACTGAGTGAGATTCCATCTCAAAAAAAAAAAAAAAATCAAACAGTTAAATGTTTCTAATTTATATGGTTGAAAATAAGATAAATGAAGTTAGAATGATACTATTATTATTACTGAAAGGTAGTCTGTCAGAATTGTCATTAATAAGTGAGCTGTATTATTCCATTTTGACTTTCTAATTGTTTTTATAAACTTTGCACATTCTTAGTGTAACATCTCTGTTGTTAACAAAAACAGAACAATACATTTGAAAATTGTGATTAACTAGGAATTTTGTACAACTTAACAATTTAGAAAATTTTGTCATTTTAGCATGATTTAATTATGTTTTCACAAAAATTTTTATTCAAATTAAGGAATATAGATTCCAAGTTCCTGAATAAGTTTTCAATTTTTCAAAGTGAACACAAAATCAAATATAACTAAATATAAAACTAGCTGTCTCAGTCCATTTTCTTTTGCTATAACACAAAACCCGAGAGTGAGTAAATTATAAAGAAATGAAGTTTATTTAGCTCATGGTTATGGAGATTCTGGGAAGTCCAAAAGCATAGTGTTGGCCTCTGTTGAGGGCCTTCTTGCTGTGTCATAGCATGGCAGAGGGCAACGACATGCTTGTCAGCTCAGGTCTCTTTTCTTCTTCTTTTGCCACAAGTACCAATGTGGGGGGGTCTCACCCTGATGACTTTATTTAATCATATTTAACTACCACAGGCCTCCCACCAATCAGCATATAAATTTGTGGATTAATTTTCCAACAGGTGAAATTTGGGTGACACATTTAACACATTCAGCCTTTGCCTATGTTATATAAATAAGAGTGAAAGGAATGGAGCTTTGACTTGGAAATATAGGTGGACCAGGCTCAGTGGCTCATGCCTGTAATCCTAGCACTTTGGGAGGTCAAGGCAGGCAGATCATTTGAGGTCAGGAGTTTAAGAGCGGTCTGACCAACATGGTGAAACTCCATCTCTACTAAAAATACAAAAATTAGCTGGGCGTGGTGGCGTGCACCCGTAGTCTCAGCTACTCAGGAGGCTGAGGCAGGAGAATCTCTTGAACCTGTGAGGTGGAGGTTGTAGTAAGCTGAGACTGTGCCACTGCACTAAGAAAAAAAAAAGAAAGAAAAAAAAAGAATGGTGTAGTGTTTTTATTAAAAGGAGCTGTTATGGGGAAGAGCTTATACGTTTGTACAGATTGAGAAGATAAGAAAATAGATACAATTTTAAATTCTAGATCAATAAGCTTTCCAGAAAACGCTGTATATGGGTTGATTTTTAGTGTGGTAAGCTACAAATCTAGTAATGTCTAGAAATGTTCAAAGGCTAGATGTTGATCTTTTAGGGATGTTCTAGTGAGAATTGAATAAGAAGCTGGATTTGATTTCTTATTCAAACTTTCTAACTCTAAAATTCTACCATCATAGAAACTTATATATCAATGAATAAAATCACATTATATTTTTTCTAGTAGACTGTATTAAAATGGAAAGAAAATGGATTTCGACTCAGCATAAGAATCTTCTAATAAAAAGCTTTTCAGCCATGGGACAGGAATCTTTGAAAGAAGGTGGCTATACATCCCTGTTTCCCTGGGACTCCTGGTTTATGCTTGTTTAGAGATAATTATATATAGCACCTCCATTCACTCACCACAGCATCCTGATATTTGAACAATAAATTACATAGTCATTCTACTTAAAAGGCATAGAGCACACTGACCCTGGAGGTAACTCTCTCTAGAATGGACTAAGTGGACTGCCAAGGATAACAATCATTCTGACACTGAACAGGACATAGACTCTTATTCATCCAAATTCTTGTCCTACCAAAATCTAAATATCTATATATGTCATTTAGGCTTTTGTGGACTATCAGTTTGTAGATAACTGCTCTACCTCAATAAATTTCTTGATACCGAAGACAAATGCCCTCTTTAAAATACTACCCAAAAAGAGGTAACTAATTAAAAATAAGCTATCTCTTTGAAGATAAAATCATATCACTGAGTTTTGAAATTTTTTTTGGAAATGTGTTTGCTCTCACTTTCTTATTAATTTGTGTGATTGATTATCCCTGGCTTTATGATAATAAAAACTCAAGTTCTAAATGAATGCTAATGTTTCTAAGTTTAAAGCTTGTGACACCTCAAAGTATCTACAAACATTTCTACAGGAATTTAAATATTCCAAAACACCTTAAAAAATATTACAATGCAATTTAGTTCGTGATATACCATTAGAAAGAAGGAAGGAGTGATGAATTAGTAATTTCACAGATTAAACCACAGGATGTGGTAGCTTAAAGAAATTTAGAAATTATTAGATTAAGCTGGGTGCAGTGGTTCACACCTATAATCCCAGCACTTTGGGAGGCCCAGGCCAGTAGATGACCTGAGGTCAGGAGTTCGAGACCAACCTGGTCAACATAGTAAAACCCCATCTCTACTAAAATACACAGATTAGCCAGGCATGGTGTCATACGCCTGTAATCCCAGCTACTTAGGAAGCTGAAGCAGGAGAATCGCTTGAACCTGGGAGGCAGAGGTTGCAGTGAGCCCAGATCGCACCATTGCACTCCAGTCTGGGTGACAGAATGAAACTACATCTCAAAAAAAAAGTAATCATTAGATTAAATTAGATTAAAATATAATCTAGAAAAATAGAAAAGGGCGAAGATTAGTGGATTCAGTTATTCATGGAATCCACCCAATGGTTAAACATGGTTGTACATGCCTCTACATTTTATCTGTATTTTAAGTATATACACACACACACACATATATCATATGATAATCATCCAATGAACTGGTAGGTAAAGACTAATTGAATATTCATTATACTGGTAAAGTTCAAAATGAAGGCTCAATAGAGCTATTTATTTTTACCACAGTTTTTGTTTACTTAAGTACAAGTGAGGTACATTAAAAAAAAAAAAACTCAATGGAAACCACACATAACCCATGTTAATTGTTTATATTTAAACAACTTATCTGTGTAAAGTATGGGGAAATTAAGAGAATAGGAACCTGAGAAGTTAAAAGTACATAAAATAAATGTATATGGACATTTGAACAACAAGAGCTTTTTCTCATTTAAAAGCATAGGGAAAATGAATACTAATACATAATTCAAACAAATGAGTATACAAATTACTGAATAATTCTATAGTGAATGTTACTGGAAGAAATGACTAGCATTCCTTTTGATCAATCCTTAATATAGCCCAGGTATAGTGGCTTACACCTGTAATCCCAGCATTTTGGGAGGCCGAGGTGGGTAGATCACTTGAGATCATCAGTAAAAGACCAGTCTGGGCAACATGGTGAAACTCCGTCTCCACTAAACATAAAAAATTAGCTGGGCATGGTGGCACGTGCCTGTAATCCCAGCTACTTGGGAGGCTGAGGCAGGAGAATAGCTTGAACCCAGGAGGCAGAAGTTGCAGTGAGCCGAGATCACACAACTGCACTCCAGCCTGGGTGACAAAGCAAGACTCTGTCTGAAAAACAAACAAAAAAATTCTTAATAATGTGATCCATTTTAACTGAAATGTTGCTTTGGTGATACTTTATTCTAGAAATATCAGTTAAATTGAGCATTAACAATAAGCATTATATTGAACTAGAAATATTACTCTTTTTATTCAGTAACATATTTTGATTTATTTTGTTTGTAGTTAGTTTTTCATCATTTTTATATATAGAAATCTAAACTTTCACTTCATAAAAAATGTAATCTTATCTGACTTTAGTTATAGCAGACATAAAAGAAAAACTAAAACTAAGTGCTGATATATATATATCCCTATATATTATATATATTATGTGTATATATATGTATTTCCCTCATATATCATGAGTCCTAATTTTGAGTAACTTATGTGATAACAGACTATTGTTTCTGTTGATACTGTGGATCTGACTCTTTAAAAATGGACATTTTTAAGGGTAGCTATTTGCCAGGGTTAGGTTTTACTCTGCCAAATGATTAAAGTGTACAATCAGAACATATTTATCTTTTGAAGTTAAAGTTAATGGCTTACCAATAAAATATCATTTCTTCATTGTCAAGGGAAAATAAGGAAACTTGGAAGTCAGTATTAATGGGCTAAAGAACCACCTACTAAGGCATTACATTTGCTAAGTTCTATTTTCTTCCATTATACTTTCCCATGTTAAGAGTCCTTACGTATTATTAACATGGAAGTAAACAGAAAAAGTAAGCAATTAATTGATGGGCTTCTTATCAGTCTTCTGAGTATGTGTTCAGTAGGGATGTTGCCCAGGAATGTTTATTTTTGTTAGGGGCTACATTGTGCCCACAGAAGTCTTTTTTTTTTTTCCATTGCTGTCAGTAAAGAGTAGTAAAGGGTGGTGGCTGTGTGGGAAAAATTTCCAATGCATGATGTATATGAATGATAGCATAAAAGTTGTGCTTTATTGTAGAGTCACTGATGTCCTCCATGACTGACCTTCTCCATTCTCGCACTCCCAGGCCTTCTTAATCATCTTCAGGGACCACTCTAGCCTGCCTTACACATGGACCAGAGAGGCTGAAGAAGGCTCTTTCTTTTTTCTACTTTCAGATGCCATCTTATTCTGGTATTGACAGCCAAATCTTTCTCTGTAAAAACCTAATCATCCAAAATGCTAATTGACAATGAACTTTATCCCAAATCCGACTCCTAGGGACAGTAACATTGAAAAGATCTTCTTTTCACCCTGTAGTAACTCTTCCAATAAGAGTTACTTGTTCATATTTTTTATTTATTGACCTCATTCTGGAAAATCCTCAAATATAGGTGGGAAAGGCAATACATAGGAAACATCTTGGGAAATGTGTTAGCAACTGGCATCACAAGGGTACTTTGCTGAGTTGCCCAGGAAAATGGAAAGATGAGAGGGTATACAAGGATCTGCAGTTGGCAGTTAAGGGAAAGTAGAATAGGGAGGAGTGGAGGTACAGGAGGAAAAAGAGACCATGGTGTTGTAATTCAGGGGACAGCCTGGCTACATCACGATGGACACTAAACCTAGATGAACTAAGATTGGAACAATAGTAGCTGTCTTTCGCAGGTGGAGCTTTGGTCATGTGACTCATTGTCTTTTTCTCTTATCCTATAATCTTTGTCAAGTGATCCCTATATTCCCATAGCTGCTTCCAACGATTTGCATTCTACTATCTTTTAAAAATGCTGTTTATTCAAATATAACCAATAACTGCTATTCCTTTTCATCCTTTTGTCTGTAAATTAAGACTTTAACAGAAAAAAAAATTAAACTTAACTTTTTTGATCAAGCATGTATTAATACAGAAATAAAGTCATAATTCAATACTAGCAATGTAACCTTGGACAAGTTACCTAATATCTTTATACTCTAGTTTCTACCTCTGCAAAGTAGGAATTTTAATATTTGCCACAGAGAGCATTTGTGAGTATTAATGAAATAAAGTATGTAAAGATATTGAAACTGTATCTGAGACACACTGAAGACTTACTGAATTGCAAATAATAATATTAAAAATATCTGGAGAAAATAAGGAAGCACTGGCTAAGGACCAAATATTTGATACATATATATGTATATATTGTATTATGTTTAAAAGCCATTATTTAAAATGTTATTGATAAGTAACAGATATGTTACATTATTGTGCATAATAAAATGGCAAATTCATTTATATAAGCCTATATTTCTGGATTTCTTTAAGGTGGTGTTTCTTAACCTGGGGCAGGGATAACAAACTGAAAATCTGATAAAGTCTGTGAAAGTATTCCTAGGTATATACATATATGCACAACTTGATTCACACAAATTTGGCATTCATAGAAGCTTTGGTTCCCATTTATGGAATTCACAGGAGTCTAAGACCAAAGGTCTAGGACTCTAAAGGCAAGAAAGTAATTGAGGAATTTTGGTTTTGAGTTTACTTTCTAAAAGATGTACTTTTTATTATTATTATTCTGGGATACTGACTCACCGGCATTAAATATTTTCATTTAAATTGGCAAGGATTGTAAAGGATTATTCTAATTCCAACTTTTCACCTTCTATATTCTTATGAAATAACTAACTTCTCCAATCCTTTTGAAATACAAGACCATTTTCTCCCACTTGATCACGCTGGTATGAGTGGGATGATTCAGGAGCACTCACTAAAGAAGTGCATCTTCCTCTGACTCTGGCTGTTTAAATTGGGACATGGCACTAGGGGCAAGAGCCAAAAGTAGAAAAGACAAGAGGCTTGCTCACAGAGACTAAAAGGACAATTAAATAAGGATGTAACTGTATAACTACATATCAGTGGCAGCCTTGGTTTGAAGGAATCTGACTCAGAGTGGGAAACAGCTTTGAAATGTATTAACATCATTTTGTTTATATTTGACTTTTAGTCCTTTGTATTTTTAATCCCCGACTCCTTGTCTTTAAAACTGGTGGTAGTCAGGTTCTGTTGTTTGTCTTGGTTCTAGTTTTCTATTACTATATAACAAATTACTCCAAAACTTAGTGGCTTAAAATAACATTTTACTATATGGCAGGATTCTGTGCATAAGGAGCTTAGGCTGGACTTGACCGGATGATTCCTCTGATCCCGAAGCCACTGACTAAAGTCCCTCAGTGGTATTCAGCTGGCAAATGGGCTGCTCTGCAGGATCCAAGATGGCTTTACTTACTTGTCTGGCATTTTGATGTGATGGCTGGAAGACTTGGCTGACCTAGGATGGTCAACTAAAATGTTTATCTGTGACCTCTCCAGAATAGTTATCTCAGGGTACTCAGATAACTTTCAAGGAACCTGGCTTCCCCTAGAGCAATTTTCAAGGGGCCTGCACAGGAGCTACAAGAATTCTTTATGAGCTCATCTCGGAAATTCTAAAATGACTCAGATTCAAGGAGATGGATTATAAACCCCATGTTTCAAAGGAAGGAGTAGCAGCTGAGCATAATGACTTCTGCCTGTCATCCTAGATACTTGAGAGGCTAAGGCAGGAGGATTCCTGGAGCTCAGGAGCTTGAGGCTACGGTGAGCTGTAATTGTGCCACTGCGCCTCACTGCCTAGTCTTTAAAAAATAAAAATAAAAAAGGAAAGGATTAGCAAAGTATTTGTGTCCATCTTTAACCTACCACGGTTTTTCCCCCGAAACTTTGAGTAAAGAGGGTTGAGTTAATCATACTTCTCAGTTTATTGCACATTAACATTTTGGTCCTTAAATAGTTCACTTGTTTGTTTTATCCCCCATCATAGACAACTATTGCATTTCATTTAATATGTATATTTTGTTTGAATGTTTTACTGAAAAATGTGTATTATTTGGGGTTAATTTATTCTGGATTAGCATGAATGGCATTGAGTTATATATCTTATTACTTTTATTCTCTTTATCATACAACTTTATGTAGTTAACATTAATTCCTTGTTTCTAAGTGTGCATCTTTGTGTTGGAAAGTCCTCAGTAGTGGGAATCCACTGCATTTTAACTATTCACCCTTCCAGTGATAGTTACCCAGAGTATCTCCAACTTCCTGTTACCATTAGTTTCTTCAACAAGTAACATCAATAATTTTCTGTGTTCAGACACTATTCTAGGTAAAAGCAACATACATATTCTTATGGACATACGTCCATAAGAATGGGGAAGGAGGATTTCTTTCTATGAGCAAAATTTCTGAGTTACAGAAGTTTGTCAGACAGTTTTGTAGCATCCCAGCAAGTATCATCTCCCAGGTGCCAATTAACTTTGTCAATGGTGTTTCTTTTATTAAATAAGATTCATTTTAAAACATTTTAAATACCTATCTTATTTTGAATATATAATACATTCACATGATGCCAAAGTAAAAACAATATAGCAAGGTCAATATTTAGAAATCTTAGTCCCATCCTATCTCTACCTACTGGACTGTTTTCCCACACCCTGTATTTGTTTCTTCTGTATTGTTACAATGGGAATTCCTCGATTTTGTTGAAATTGATTTTTTGTCTTTTGGTTCATGCTCTTGAAGTTTTTTTAGAACATATTTTTAGAGTTTTTAAATTATTTTGTTTAACATTTTGGTTCTTTTTTATTATTTCATTGTCTTTAATAGCCTCAACTATGTCTCATTTCTAATAATTTTAAAATTACATATAAAGGGTATAATTTTGTTTTATTATTTTTTTACTAGATAAAATCTCAACTTTGTCCACTGAAGGATATTCACCAATACAACATGTGGCGATTTTGTATATGTATATTGTGATATATTGAAATTACTAATTTTGAGAAGCTTCTTGTGAATTAGTTGGCAAATGCTACCTCCACTTCTTTTATGAAGCTTTGGTCTATGGGGATAGGGTAGGTCGATTTACATGAGGAGTCCATGGTTTTCCTGAAAAGAAGGAATCATTTCTCTCCAAGTTCCAGGTTTAAGAGGTTAAATTTAGGTGGCTACAAGGAAAGTAGGTTGCAGAGAAAATACGGAGAACCAGTGGGCCAATCTTGCCTCTAAATCAGAAAAGTGGAAATAGAAAGAGTGGTCCTGGTGCACAGAGCAGAAGATGAGGTCACTGATTATAACTGAGAGCCTCCAGGACCAGATGCTTACCGGCAGGAGTGTGGTTGCTTGGCACCAGCCAGTGGGTCTATTTATAATAGGTGGAAATTCTTCTGCCTCACCACAGTGGTCTGGAGATGGTCCTGAGAAGCTCCGGAAGTAGTATGTGTTTTTCAATGAAGAGACAACCTTATTTGTAAGATGTCTCACCCTGTTAAAAAGTTTGCCTCGTTTTCTTTTCTGTTTGTTCATGGGATACCCAGCCTTCATTCTTCCCTGAGCTCTGCATGCAGTGGCACTGTTTCACTGTAGCTGGAATCTCTATCATCTCATCTCCATGAGGCCAAACCTTGGCGCATCTTAGTTGCCTGTGTGAGTGGCTCAGTGAGAAAGTAAGAAAATCTTCATATTAGAGAGCCGGAGCCAGTTTGAACAGGAACATTCTTATCCCTGAACTGAAACCTATGCCTAAAAAATGATGAGGGCCTCCTCTCAGGAGAGGAAAATACTACCAGTTTTCATGGTCATCCCAAACAGAAAACTTTGCTCCTGTTCTCAGTGTGAAATGACTATTCAAAGCCATCTTAAGCTCTGTTACCAGAATTCTCCACCACTTCCACATTAAAAGAACTAGATCGGGTTCCTCCAGATTAAGGCCCTCAAATACACTAGAATATGTTAAGGTAAATGAGGTGAGGCCTTGGAATGGGATAGATCTTGCTACTACTGCTACTGGGGTACTACAATCTAGGAACTGAGTTATATCATTTGTACTTGTACTTTTTTCTTATATTAATCATGTATTCCACCCCCCATTATAGGTATTTAGATTTTTCTTTTAACCTTTTTTCTTTTTTTAATTTTAATTATTATGGACACATAATAGTTGTATGTATTTATGGGGTACATGTGATGCTTTAACATGGTCATACAATGTATGTCACAAACAAAAAAGAGTAATTGAGGCATCCATCACCTCATGCATTGTAACTAATTTTTAAAACTAGATACTTTAATTATGTATAATCAAGCTTATATTTCATTTTTTAATTTTATTCTTTCAATATGGTATATAACTAGCTTAGGCATATAGAGATCAGCTGTGAGGGTAACTCATTCACTGATTCTGTGTTCTCACATTAGCAAAATGAGCACCACTTGGGAACGTATTAGACCCACACTCTGAGGGCGGGCCCAGGAAGCTGTGTTTAATGAGCCCACCAGGTGATTCTACAAGTGCACTAAATTTGGAGAACCACTGTGCTCATCCCCTTCTATTCAGTGTGTATTGTCATCATCTGTGCTCATTAGTCAGGCACAGTCTACGGCCCCATTCCAGGCCCACAGTATCAGAATCTACATTTTAACAAGATCTCTGGTGATTCTTGTGGACAGTTGAGAAAAACTAATCTGATAAAAATTGCTTGTTCTCATTTTCTATCTGCCCTGGTTGACCCGGTCTGGTATTGCCCTTCTGGCCGCTGTAATAAATGCACAGGTTTTTCCAACATTGAATCCTTTAATTCTAAAATCACTGAGCTTCAAAATATGATTACTTTATATAGAAGGGGATTTCTGCAAAAAAAACCAATTTAAATCTGAATGTCAGATCAACAACAAATAATATTTTAATGTATGTATGTTTCATGTAACATTTGATACTTGGAACATAGTTATATAAATAAATTATTACTTGATGTGAAATCCAAATTTAACTGGGAATTCTATATTTTCATTTGCTACGTCTGGAAATTCTACATATATATATATAATCTCCTAGGAGAACCAGTAATTTCTGCCAACATCAATATGAATATTTTCTAAAACAGCCCTGTCTTGTTACATAACAATTTTTCAGTTCCTTTGGAAAAAATGGAATCTGAAATTCTGATCTCTACTTCTAATAAGCCGGAATCTATATCCCTTTTTATACTTAAAAAGATAAAATCGAGCTTAGTCTTATTATCTTAAACAAGAACTGACCTTAAGAATCAAAACAGTCTGCTATCTGAAGCTAGTAAGAGGGAAGGACAAAAACAAAATTCATTTTTGAAAAGCATTGTCTAACACATAAAAATTAATATCAACTAATTCTCTTCTAGTAAGTTAAATTTTTCAGGTGTTGAGGGCACCTTTTGCAACTAAGTCATTTTGGTTTGTCCATCAGGAGTTCCTATGGATGCAAATTTGATACTTCCTGCTGGATTATTTCTAAAGGTCTGATATGGTTAGGCTTTGTCTCCCCACCTAGATCTCATCTTGAATTGTAATCCCTATAATCCCCACAGGTCAAGGAAGGGACCAGGTGGAGGTAATTGAATCACGGGGGTAGTTTCCCCCATGCTGTTCTCACTATCACTATCCTGTAATAGTGAGTGAGTTCTCACGAGATCGACGGTTTTATAAGGGGCTCTTCCTCCTTCGTACGGCATTTCTCCCTCCTGTCATCTGGTGAAAGCCGCCTTTGCCTTCCACCGTGATTGAAAGTTTCCTGATGCATGCCCAGAACGCTGAACTGTGAGTCAACTAAACCTCTTTCCTTTGCAAATTACCCAGTCTTGGGTAGTTCCTTATAGTAGTATGGAAACGGACTAATACAAGGTCCCTTTGGTCTTGGATGTTAACTGGTAACACCTGCTCTGAGTTTTTGTTTTTACGTTTTTAAGATAAAATTTGTCTGCTATGATCCAAGTTGGGGATTTGCAGTTAAACACAGATTTGGTGCCAGAGGGGGACTAATTCACTTCCCTGAAGAAACCTCTTATTGGTCATCCTTGGGCCCAACTCTATGTGGATATGAAGTGCAATTTTATTTTGATGGAGCACTCTTTAATTTTAATAATATATTCGGAAGCCCGTCCCGCTTATCTGGTTTCCAGAACTTGCATAAATGACCTTAATCAACAATATCACATTACTGCAATTTAAACTCTTACACAGAAATACTACTGATATTTGATTTGTATTTTCTACCAAAAGTCTTATAGAAGAGTTTAAGGGATATACTGCTAACAATGTACTCCTGTACATTTAAAGACAATCATTGAATCAAATTAGAATACCAGAGAGCTGTAAATTTGATATTCCCTTGGAAGAATCTTCCTTTCTAAATTAGCTTTTCAAGTTTTCCCTTCAAATTTTATCAATTGTCATACAAGATATAATTTCATACATTTTGCTTTTCACTTTATATTTTGTTAACCTCACTTTCCTATTTTATACACTTATATTTGTTTATATTATATTTTTAAGAGGAACATAGTGCATAGCACTTCTGTTTTCTATTATAAAACCATTCATATGATCAAATGCAGTTTAAAGAATTACACGAAATGAATATCTTTGTACCCAGCATGCTGTTTTAAAAACTAGGTACTGATTGTACCTTAAAAGCACCTTGTCTGTATCTTAATTGTATCATGTTGATCATCCTGCTGCTAGGGTTAAGTGCTATCTTGAAGACTGTAATAAACTTTCTTTTGCTTTCTTTCCTTATTGAGTTTATCACGCATATGTTTGCTTGCTTTTGATCTTTTATATAACTGGACTTATATATTGCACTGAGATTTATTTTTTGCTCAATATTTTTGATACTCATCCACACTGATTCATTTTCACTGGCATGTAATGTTCTATGGTGTTACTGTATCATAATTTATTTTTCCGTGCTACCAATTATGGATATTTGCATTGTCTCAAACTATGTTGTAAATGATGCTGCTGTGATCATTATTTTTCATGTTTTCTGGTGCATAGCTACCAGAGATTCTCTGGGGCGTGGTACTGAAAGTGTGTAGTCCAGGGACTAGCAACATCAGCATCACCTGGATCTTGTTAAAAAATGCCCCACCGTACAACTACTGAATCAAAATCTGTATCTCAATCAATCATTCCATGGCATATACCTACAGGTGGAATTGCTGAACATGTTTGATTTCACAAGATAGTGCTCAGTGTTTCTGTAAAGTTATGCCAGCATTACTACCCACAAAGTCCTCCTTGCTCCAACATTTTCTCTCACAGTGGCATTGTCAGGCTTTAAAAGTGTAATGAGAAAATGATCTTTTTAAAAATGTTTGTATCAATTCTGTCTGTAAATGTAATTGATGTGCTTCTGTGCAGTCATCTTGTTCATGACATTAAGCATCAATTATTTTTCAGACCATCAATATTTCTCCCTCTTTTAAAAGACTGCTCATAATTTTGTTCATGTTTTATTTGTATTTTGTCTTTTCCTTATTGACTTTAAGGTATTATTTATATATTCTTTGTACTACTACTTTGTTGGCTATGCATGTTGAAAGTGTTTCTACCCAGTTTATGGTTTGCAATTTGATTCTTTTTTTCTTTTTGTTGAGATGAGTCTAGCTCTGTCACCCAGGCTGGAGTGCAATGGCGCAATCTTGACTCACTACAACCTTTGCCTCCTGGAGTCAAGTGATTCTCCTGCCTCAACCTCCCAAGTAGTTGGGACTACAGGTGTTTGCCACCATGCCAGGCTAATTTTTGTATTAGTAGAGACAGGGTTTCACCATATTGGTCAGGCTTGTCTTGAACTCCTGACCTCAGGTGATCTACCCACGTCAGTCTCACAAAGTGCTGGGATTACAGGCGTGAGCCACCGCGCACAGCCTGAAATTTTATTCTTTAGAATGTTGTTCATTAAAGTTATTTTAAAAATATAGTCAAATTTATCAGTTTTTTACATGGTTATCAGTGTTTTGGGTTTTTGAATGCACTTTGCTTTTGCCAGTTTGGTTTCTCTGGACATCTAGTTTTTCACATTTTGGAAACAGAAGACATGGTGAATTTCTTATACTGCAACCCACTTCATATCCAAGCTGCTATAGTTGGGATATTTGTCCCCTCAAACTTCATCTTGAAATTTGATCCCAGTGTTGGAGGTAGAGCCTAATGGGAGGAGTTTGGGTCATAGGGGTGTATCCCTCAAGAATGGATGAATGTCCTTCCTAGGGGAGGGGTGTGAGTGAGTTCTCACTCTGTTAGTTCCTGAGAGAGCTGGTTGTTAAAAAGGGCCTGGTACCACACCTCTGCCTCTTGCTTTCTCTCTCTCATGTGATCTCTGTACAGAATGGCTCCCTTTCACCTCCTGCCGTGGTCAAAAACAGCCTGAGGCCCTCACCAGAAAGATTCTGGTGTAATGCTCTGGTACAGCCCACAGAACCATGAGCCAAGTAAACCTCTTTTCTTTATAAATTACCCAGCCTCAGGTATTTCTTTATAGAAACATTAAATACACTAAGACATCAGCCAATTAGTTCCCAGTGGAAGTCCTATACACACAAGAAAATAATAGCCAAATGGGAAATACAGATCACCTTATGATAGCCAGGCAGATGATATGCACCCATCCTCAAAGCAAGGAGACACTATCTCATCTAGGAACCCAGGCTGGTAAATTTTAAAAATGCATTTTAAATAGAGAATGACCAGCACATGTTTTCTAACCACAAGGGAGCAGAAAGTGCTGGAGGGACTAAAGCCTCCATTCCTGATTGTCTATTCCAGGAAATCCATTCGTTAGTATAACACTCTCAAGGAATGTTTGGGAACTGAGACCAGTCAAATTTGCAATGCCTTCTTCCACAGCCAGGGAAGGGGAGAACCACAAAGGCAATGAAACAAATATGTGTTCTCATGTTCCTTTACCTGTTGGCCAAAGCTAAATATGGTAAAACAGACAGATAGTAATCACCTTGCGCCCTAATTTATATACAGCTGATTTCTCTTTTCTCTCTTAACTGACTAGGCTGTGGTTAACTAAGAGAAGCTTCTCTGATTCCCAGCTTGATAATGCTCCTCCCCTGCTCCTTCTGATTATCCAGGGACCAGTGATTTGGCCATTCAGCACTTTCTTCCAGAAATCTCTGAAACAGATCTTAATAGGATATTAACATTTCACTCAGACCATGCTATGCCAAGGATCAAAAATTCATAGTTTATTCTAAACCCAAGTTTACAGTGGGTTCCATTATGCTGTCCAATATCGTGAACCTGAAACTGTACAGGTTCAAATAACAAAATGAATCATGTTCTAAATTTAAACAACATAACCCTTCCTCACATTAATAAGTTTCTACTATTTTTAAATCCCCTTTGATATCATGTAAATTCAAAGGAATTGTAGCGCAACTTAATTTTCATTCATAATTTATGATTTCCCTAGTCTCAGCTGGAAGAGTGATAAGGACAAAAGATATAGAAGGAGTAGACCTGGAGTAATTAATATGCCTGGACACTGTTTTGTATGCTTATAAACATGAGGACTTCAAAAAAAAACTTATAGCTTATTATAAATATTCCCTTTATAACATCCACTTTACAATATTATGCCATATTCTTATTAAAATGCTATGCAAAATAAAAATTTAATCAAGGCAGTGGCTATACATGAGACAAAAGTAATACAAGCTTTAGAGAAGGGGGAAATATGTGGCAACAAGTTGAAAAGATTATCATCTGAAATAAA
>NW_012120932.1:371870-417232 GCF_000951035.1 Colobus angolensis palliatus
AAGTTGCCTGGTTTGGAGTGCGGTAGAATTATCATAGCTCACCGCAGTCTTCAACTCCTGGGCTCAAGCCATCCTCCCACCTTAGCCTCCCCAGTAGCTGGGAACACAGGTGTATGCCGCCATGCCCACAAATTTTTTTTTTTTTTTAATGTAGAGACAGGGTCTTGCCATATTGCTCAGGCTGGTCTCAAACTCCTAGTCATGAGTTCTACCTCAGCCTTCCAAAGTGCTAGGATGACAGGTGTGAGGCACTGTGCCTGTCATGAAATTTTCATGAAAATAAATTTCTAGGGAGTTAGTTCAGAGGAAGCTAAAGCTATCTAATTTTGACAAAGTAATGTTAATATACTATTTTATGTAGTTTTGATATGTGAGTTTATTAACTAGGATACATTACATGTGGGCATCCGTCTCAGAGTAGTGAGTACTAATTTTAAATGGTTTTTTAAACTTTTTTTTCTCCACAACCCCGTACATCTAGCTCTTGGAATAAGCTGATAGCCACTTCTTGCTACAGAAATAGAAAACTGTAAATGTGTTATTTGTGAAAGACACAAGAGCTCTGGAAGCAAATGCCCAAGGCAATCTTCATTAAGGAATAAATTCATTTGACTGGTTTGAATAATTTGAATAGCAGTGTGCTGTCTCCATGTGATCTATTTCAGGCTTGAATGCTGTTGTACTGGGTTGAATAATTTATGGAAAATATTTGAAGCTATTACCTCTGGCATTCAAAATACCATGCTTCTCACACATGGATAGCAATCCAGACACACTTAGCCTCTGTATCTTTATATACCCTTATGACCTTTTATCTCAAAAAAGTAAAAAGGAAAAACTGAAGGAGAAAAGAACTGAGGTTGTCATTGAGTACATATGTTTTATAAGAGACAGAGAGATTGTGTTTTCTACCTCTGCTGAGCCTAAAAATAACAAACATAAATGCTGACCTTGAGGCCTGAATGTCCAAAGCTTGGTTTTTACAAGAGTTCCCTAGTTTTGATAAATTCTTGAATCTCAGTCTCCTCAGCAACATCTATCTGTAAAATGGAAACCAATTCTGCCCCTTGCTATTCCACATAAAAAACTGAGTATCTAACCAGGTAAGATGTTAAAAAGACATGATATGTGGTCTATAAAGCCCTCCTGCATGGTTTTAAAATGAAATTTTAAAAAATAATCTTTATGGGACCCATTTGTCTATGCACTGAATGCTCAAACCAACAAGTTGAGGAGCCTCTTTATAAGACACCTACCTCTTATAGTTTTTTACCCAGCAACAGATCTCTCCAGAACTTCAATCTCTCTTCTGGCTATCTGAGCTGGTTGCCCTGTTTGCAATTTTGCCAGTAGCTGTGGCCAGTGCCTCCTCTTTCCCAGAGAAATGTTACTGGTTGAAATTGAGCAGAGTTATGAAATGATATTTAACTCAATCCTAAAGGCAAATGCTAAAAAGCCATCAGTTTTCTTATGTGATAAAAGCAAATGAAGAATAAGAAATCTATCTTCTCATATACATATTCTCACTGCTTTCAGTTATCTGAATGTTTTGTAGTAATACAAAAAGCCCATAGGTGTATGCCTCTTGGAAGCTTCCCTACACATCATATCTCCTTTTCCTAAGTAGAATTAATCACTTCATTCTCAATGCTTCTGGAGAATGCTTCTGTAGAGTTACCTTGGTTTTCAAATGTCACATGACTTTATAATGACCTTTTTATGAGCCTACCTTCCCCCTAAATAAGGAAAGATTTCTAGGTGCCCCATCTTTTCCTTTCTGTATTGCCAGGACCCCCCTAGCTCTGCACCTGTGACTCAGTAGAGCCTAAGGAAACCTAGAGGTTAGAAAATAAATACAAGAATTTTCAGTGATTATCACTGATATTGGAGTTATAGTTGTATTTGTAACTATATATAAATAACTGTATACATACATGTAAAAAATACATAAGTATTTTCTAAATAGATATGTGTTCATTTTATAAAAGAAATATGAATTATTAAAACAGTTATTTTATTGATTATACAAAATGATTCTATAGCCAGGGGTTCTAGTCCTGCATTAAAGAACATGTATAACTGTTTTATCTAGAAAGCTTTATTCTTTGAAAGTAGGAAATTCAATTACATTATTGGGTTTGAAATAATGTTTCTCATTTGCCATTTGTTGAACAAAATAATTGATGAAAGCAAAAACAAATTGCACATCTTCAGTTGTGCAAAACATTTTCAATGACTTGTCTTTCCCCTATTTTATATTAACTTTTAATTCACTTGAAATAGCAATGAATTCTTTATACCTGTTTAACTATAAAAGAAATGGTGAAAAATGTTTCAAAGTATCAGTTGGGCAATGACTAATAGCAGTTATAAATGCACAGCTCCTGCTATTGTAAAGGGAGCTGGCAGCTTATCCCTCCTCCTAGACAAATTAAAATGATGGCTATTTCTCCCTGTTAAGAGAAAATGATAGTTGTTCTACTAAATCTGCAAGTGGCAGCTCATGCTTCATTTGAGACTAGGCTTTTGTTTTAACAAATGAAAATAATCCAGTGTCTTTGCTTGGATACTAATCATGGAAGATTATATCAAACTGGCCTATTTCTACAATTGTAGTAACTTGCAAAGCTTCACAGACAGCTGAGTTCATTATGTTGAAGTTGTCAATCACACAGTCATTTATATTCCTTTTGAACTCTGTTATGTTTCCTCACGGAGGGCTTTTTTTTCTTTGTTATATGATGTTAAAACGTTCCATTCTATCTCCTTTACAATTGACATTCTAGAAGATACCCTATAAGATTTTCTTTGCCGTAACAGAGAAATACAATACTTTGTTCATTCAAATAATGTGAGAGATATGATTCCTTAGGCTAGTCTCAAAAAAATTTTGAACACACGTTTTACTATTACATTGATAATTTCTTTCTACCTGCCTTATGAAAAACTATAGGATGCAATAGCATTAGACACCCTATAAATTCATTATAAATTCACATAGCATCCACCAAGATAACTCCTTTATGTCTATGAAATCAATAGACAACCTTTAAACTAAATTGGAACTGAAAGTATTATCAATACTACAGAAATTTTAAGCTGTAAATATGATGGAGAGAGCAATGTTGAATAGCTGATGTGGTTTTTAGTTCTGATCATCCAACCTCCACTACATCAAGAGTTTTGTGGGGTACCCATTTCGGACAAAGGCAGTAACTACTTATTTGCTTGCATCAGAAAATTTGCCATCATTCTTCTCAATTACAAACTTTCTAGCAATCACTACAGTTTGTTGTTTCTAACTCCAGAATATTCCTGGACTTTGTGTATATCTCTCCATTCTCACTACACAGATTTGGGCAATCAACATTTTATGCTTGGTTTATTATAATATACCTTGCATCCTCCAATCTTCTCTCCACTCCAATTCCTTTTCCATATAACAGCCAGAGTGATTCATTTTTCACCTGCTTCCTTAACTCACACCCAGTTGCCCTTTGAGATAAATTTCAGGATGCTGCTTAATTCTTCCAGTGATACTAAATTTCTCATTTTTGGTTCCTAGACAGCATCATACTCTAATTCTCTGCGGGGACAAACTGTGATCCTTCTGGCAGAAAAACTACATTTTCCCACTAGTCTTCTTTTACTCTAGCTAACTTCTGCTCAGCATAAAAGTCACTTCACTCAGAAAAACTATTATGAGCTCCTACAAGTATTTTCAGAAGACTTCCTATATGTTCTCTTGCACATTTTCATTCTACACCCTACTTTTCAACTGCATCCTAATTGCTTATTTACTTGACTTTATTTACTTCTATGTGGTAGCATTAAAGAAGATGTGGGGGTATAATCTTTTGTTCAACAACTGTTGAAGATAAAAAAGAATGGAGTCACGATTTGACAGCAAAAGGCATTATTAATATACATTTCATCATAACTCAAATTTATTGACAAATGAGCAGAACTATCTAATTTTATTACAGCTCAGGATTTTCAACGCCTTAGCCTTAACCAATTATCTAAAACAATGTCATTATTACAAAGGCATTGTAATTCTTTTACATTGTTCCAAATGTGTTTTCTCCCCTTTTCTGGGGCTGGGGAATTTTCTGCTTTCTGGAAAAATAAAATCCACTTTTCTCTCACAAGCAAGTTTCCTGTTATATAGGTGAGTTTTTACACTGCCAAAACACTAAGGATATTAAATACAATAGACTCCTGGGACCCGTCTCTGTAATGGCCCTTTGTTGTTCCTCTAGGTAGAGGAAAAAACAACTTATATACATTGAACATTTTTTGTTAGAAGTTATATTTATGCTTCATTAATTATAATACATAATATATGGATTAATCAAAGTTATTTATCCAAACCCTCATTACTAGGATTCTCAGTTATGTAAATCTGTTATAAACAGCAAAACAATGCTTTTTTTTTTTTTGAGACGGAGTCTCGCTCTGTTGCCCAGACTGTAGTGCAGTGGCCGGATCTCAGCTCACTGCAAGCTCCACCCTAGGCCATTCTCCTGCCTCAGCCTCCCCAGTAGCTGGGACTATAGGCGTCCGCTACCTTGCCCGGCTAGTTTTTTTTTTGTATTTTTTTTAGTATTGATGGGGTTTCTCTGTGTTAGCCAGGATGGTCTCGATCTCCTGACCTTGTGATCCGCCCGTCTCGGCCTCCCAAAGTGCTGGGATTACAGGCTTGAGCCACCGCGCCTGGCCAACAATGAATATTTTTAAAGTAAATGTTTGCCCATTCTTAATATGTAAATTACTAGAAGTTAAACTGCTGGAATAAGTAACAAATAGGACCAGAAGAAGCAAGTTTCCCCTTGATTTGGCAACTTGATCTCTTATATTTCCACTAAGTCTAAATTTATGTATTTTTTTTTAGTGTTTACACATTAGGTATTTACTTGGTACTTCGTTAGAAATCTTTTAGGAATTAAAAAGTGACTAGTATATAAAAATGCATATATCTATTAGGATTAGTGACAAATACAGAATACCAAAAGACTGAATCCACATGAATTGTGGATTAGAGAAAGAATCCAGTGTCATCCACATATAAAACTTCCTAGCACACCTACAAGTCTAGTTGATTAAATAAGCTCCTTGCTTTGTTTGGGATTAAAAGAACAGATTGTGTGGGGCAATCTGAATGGTTAATGGTAGAGATATTTTAAATAATCAATGCAGTTTATGAAGACCAGAGCCACAGACTGGTCTTTTGAAAGTGGTCCTAGCCTAACCTACTTAGTGATCATCAGGAACACCACAGGGCTTTCCCAATTCAGACAATTAGAAACCATGCCCATCAGTGAAGATTACTGCATTCACATCAGAGATAGTCTTGGCTTCCAGCTCATTCATGAGACCACAGGGGCCAATTTAAATTTCAAATCAATAGGACTCATTTCATTTAGAATCTCTTATTAAGCACGGAAAGAAATGCAAAGTTACTGTGTTGGCAAAGCATTTTATTTAAAGTATGGTTCTATTTAAATAATGCTTTTAGAATTTAATTTTGAATTCAGAAATCCTGGAAAATGTCCTTTTAAGCAAATAATAAAACCACAAGTCTTTTTTACTATAATTATAAAATTAGTTTCACAATGGTCAAATTTATTTTCTGAGTAAAAGCTCTTTGTAGTAATAGTAATTACAACTTGGAATTTGGTTGTGGCTGTTTGAAGTTTTAATGTCCTAACACTTATTATTAAGGAAATCTACAGTGAAATTACTTCTAGTTAACTTAGCACTCTGCAGTGGTACTTCTTGACTACAAGGTCCTTTTGGTACTCAACTGGGTAAACCACTGAGATAAGAATCCTATTTTGTCTGGAATATTAGACTTTTTTCTGGTTCAATTTTCTGAATAACATCTAAGCAGAAATTATAATCATAGTAACTTTTCAAATATACCATCTCCAATTATTAATATAATTTTTAAATTGTTAAATTATTTCTCTACAAAAAATATACATGTATGCCTGTTAAAATATGCCTGATATGCCTGGCAGTCTCTGGTAGAGTGCCAGGCCCCACATAACAGGCATTCCAAGTTAAGGGCAAGGTTTAAATTGAAATGCTTAGTTAATAATTTGTAAAATGGAAGATAGTGATTCAGGCTAATGTTAGTTCAATATGAAGAGGCATTGTAATACCACACCAGGTAAACTTAAAACGTGGTCTTACTGATTACAGAGTAATATATGTTCACTGTAGAAACCTTTCTAAAAAGTGCATATAAATGATAATTGCTTTATTGGTAAATTATGAGGAAGGAAAAGGATTAAGTGAAGCTTTTAGCTATATTTCAAATGTTTTATTTTTTAAAAAGATAGAAAACTCTGAAGCTAATATGTTCAAATGATTGACTTTGTTACATCTAGATCTTGGGTATATAGTTTAATTTCTCCATTTTTTAAATGTTTTAAAATTTAAAATAAAATATTTTAAACCCATAAGCATAACACATAGCGATAATTAACATTTTAGTGCCTAGCATTTCAGCTTTTGTTGTATTAATATTTAAATGTACATTTTGTTATAAATATGGAATTATAATTTTTAAATAGTTTTGAGCAATATATTTTACATTTTCCATAGGCCATATATAACATATATAGTATATATTAATTGCCCAAGTCAAAATAACAATGTAAACACAAATCTAAATTTAACATTCTTTTTGGGAAGAAAGAATTGCAATTTGAGGCATGCGTAGAGACCGGGTGGTCTGAAGAACAAGAGAAAATTGGGGGTATTATAAAAAAGAATGTTGGTGGTGATCCGAGAGAAAGCTCATTTGTATTAGTAAAGTTTTAGGGGAACTGGCAAGCTTAATTGGTGGGTGATGACAGCAAGCAAAATTAGTCCTAGACTTGTAGCAAGTTATCTCAGTAGTTATAGATAAAACTGATCTCAGGTTATAACAGGCAGTTTCAGCAGCCAGACTTGCAGAGAATTTATTTGCTAGAGCAATGCTGTGTGTCCTGAGTGCCCTGTCCCCCTGGCCTCTAGACTTTGATTTAGTTGAGTATGATAAAAATAATCCAGTTTGCATGATCGACTTTCACATAATATATTTTTAACAGCACACTATTCCATTAGGCATTTTAGCTAGGTTTTTTTTTTAAATTAGAAGCTGTGTTAATTGCTGCAATATTGGTTTAAGTATTACCAAAGTGTTCTATAGAGAATTTGTACCAAATTATATACAGAATAACCAATTTAAAATTTTAGTGAACTTTATAGGTGAAAAGTCTTTTTTTTTCCATCCTTTTTCCCATATGTGGAGTTGTTTCATTGCCAATGTTATGAATAGAAACATTTTCACTGAGGAATTATGTTTTAAGGCTACCTAGGATTTGTTTCAATTAGGGATGGCCAGACAGATAGACATGGAAATTACTGTCTTGAAGGAGGAGTTTTACTGTACTCACAGATTCCTGGAAACAGGAGGAATGGCACACCATGCAGGGCCACATGGAGCAGCCCCAGGGTCAGTCAGGAGGCAGAGGGAGGTGGTAAAATGTGGGCAAGAGCCTCTATTATGGTTTCCATGAGAAGAAATGAGCAATAACCAGGTTTAAGATCAACTAGTTTGAATAATTTCTGTAGGCATAAGGACAGTTCCTAGTTGTCTGGTACCAGGCCCTGGGAAATTTAGGTCTGGTGGATAATGGCCCAGAATTTGAGAGCCCTATAGAGAAGTTAGTTAAGGTGTGGGCTCTGTCATGGTTGGTTTGTATTTGAAAGGCAGGCTACCTCATGAGTTTTCTACTATATCTAGGAATTGGCTAACAAGAGTCTGCAGGGCCTTATACCTCAAAGTATCAGAACATAGAAAATAGAAAGACATGGTTAATGCAAATTGATTTTAAATATGATATTTTTAAATACTGAGCAGAGGTGCATAATGCACTTTGGAGAAAAGAAATTAGACCAAAGATAATACGGTTGTAACAATTTTTTATTAACTCATTAGGCAAATGTTTACCAAGCATCTACTACATACTAGGCATTCAATCATGGGCAAAATCAGACCCACATCCTCCTTTTATTTAACTGACACTCTGAATTTCATTTTCAAATACATTATACTGGTGTGGATTTCTCAGTTTCTATTAAAATATTTCAAAATCAAGAGTAACTAATAGGCAGTTGGTATATCTATCATTATTTTCTGTCTTCTATATAGGATGGTTTCTCCACTTTCAGGTTTCCCTTAGTCTTAACTGTAATAATACTGTTGTATCATTGGTTGTTTCTAATTTGGAGGAACTTTGGATAACTAACAAATTTTTCTTTCGGTGACTCAAAAAAATAATGGGTGTACTTTAGGCTAGAATTAAGAACTCTATGATGTACTTTAGTACTTACCATCCTCTGTTAATAAGAACTGTGTTGGCCAAATGTGGTGTTTGAAATATATTCATTATTTGGAAGGAAACTGCAGGAATTTTAAAATATAGTTCTTATAGAAGTATGTTTGATTGGAAATAATTAAATGAATATAAGGAATAGCATTTGCTATGAAGTTTTACAAAGAGTTTTAATATTGACTTATGTTGAGTTCACACACAGAAATGGGTATCTACTTCAGTGACAATGGATATTAAATGATTAGGTTTTTTCAATTATTGATTTAAATTCTGATTTCCAAGGAATCATTTGAACTGCTTTTAGTAGTAAAAAATTTTATTTTGATCAGTTTTGGTACCTGAGCTTTCTCTCTCTGTATATGCCAGATTTTCTCAAATTGATGACTTGTTTTGCAGTGAGTGGCTGGAAAGGATTTTATGTTCAAACTACTAGAGGTTTATCAGCAGGTGAAATATACTCTCAGCTGCAATGCATGTTTTGTAAATATATATTTTATGTTTTTTACCACAGAGGTATTTTGCAGGTATATTCGGTCATATTATACAAACTGATTTTCAAAAGTGTCTATTCTAATTCTGTCTTCAAAATGGTAAACATGGAAAGAATCAGAATGTTGTGTATGGCTTTCAAATAATAGACTCTGACATTTCCTAAGACAGCTAGGCATAGTATTTCCATTGGCTGTGCAGATCTCTATTGCTCCAACTCTCTAACTTGGTTAAAATAAGTTTCCCTCATTCTTTATGTTCTACTTGCATCTTCCTTAATCCTCTTTTCTCATCCTTCTTCATTTATTTACCTATTTACCTTTTAGAGACAAGGTCTCACTATGTTACGCAGAAGGACTAGAACTCCTGAGCTCAAATGATCATCCCACTTCAGCCTTTCATGTAGCTGGGAACTACAGGTGCATGCCACTGTGCCTGGCCCTTCTCATTAATAAAACATACATACATTCTCCAAATGCAATGCAGGAAAATTGTTTGGCTCTTAATGTCACTTCACACTGAGTTTTCTTGATGATTACTTCAATTTAATAAAATGGTTTTTTGATTCATTTCTTTATTATTCCTTGTGTTCCCTGATGTAATATATTGCTGTTAATGGTAAAAAGGATTGTTTTCAAGTCTCTTCTTCCTTTTCTTCCATAGCTGAAGAAAAATCATACCATTATCCTAAATTTAGATTGAGAACTAGTCCCACATTAAATTCACATTACAAAGTCCATGGGACAAAAATAAATATGTAAATGTAATTGAGTTTTTGCTTAGCCTAAAATGATTAGTGTAAAAATATATAGTATCCTCCCTTGGTAATGATCTAACATTGAACAACTAATAGTTTACCAAATATCCTTAACACGTTTATCAGATTTTATCCTTCCAATAATAGGTAAGTTAGGCAGTCATAGATATCTTTGTTCTTGTGTGTGTATGTGTGTGCATGTATGTGTGTGTATGTGCATGTATATGTGTACATTTATGCATATATTCATATATAATACATAGATATTTTAGTTATAGAGATAAAAATTTCAAGTCATAGACTTTTGAACTGACCCAAGAAGACACATATAAAGTAACATATCAAGGGCTAGAACCCAACATTTGTGTATCTTGATTTTGAAGTCTGCACTAGCTTTTTTTTCCCTTTCTAATAAAATATACAAGCATATACAAAGGAAAAAAATAAAGATCACCCACAATGTCAGTACCAAAAGATGTTCACTTATCCAGCAAATGTGTTTTAAATTCATACTATGCCAGGAACCTTTGTTACTAAAGAGAGCCACAGTGAAACAAAAAAAAAAAAAAAAAAAAAAAAAAAATCTGCTCTTGTGTAGAGTTTACATTCTAGTGGCAATGATTTAAATAGCTAAAATGTGCAATATACATTAAGTGATGACAACGTGATGGAGAAAAATGAAGCTGCTGAGATGGAGGTGTGGAATACAGTGTTAAAAGATCCATAATCAGGGAATACCTCATTGGGAAAATAATGGTTAAACAAAAAACTTTGTTACAAAAAAAGATAGTGTATTCCAGACATAGGTGGGACTGTCATGCCTGAAAAATATCAAGGAGACCCATGTGGCTGCAGAAAAGTAAGAAGTTGTGGAACATGAGGTCAGACAAGTTGAGAAAGGAGGAGGAAAGGGAAAGAAGCACACAGGCCACTGATACAGGGCTTTGTAGGACACAGCAAGTACTCTGGCATATTTTTCTGAGAGAATTATTTCCTGTTCTGGACAAAGGAGTGACATGATCTAACTTGTAAGAAATCACTCTGAATCTTCTATGGAAAATAGACTGTAAATAGCTGAGGGTATAACATCAAGAGCAGTTGGTAGCTTCTTGCAATAATCTAGGTGAGAGATTATGATAATAGTAACAGATGTCATGAAATGATTGTATTTGAGATATGTTTCCCAAAGATAGAGCCAAGAGTGTTTGCAGGTGGAATGGATATGTGTTGTAACACAAAACATATAAATATGACTCAAAGTTTTGAGCCTGAACAAATAGAAGGAAGATTGGGATAGAAAGACTTGGGGAAGAGACTGGTTCAGGAAGAAGATTGAGTTTAGTTTTGGATATGTTCAGTTTGAGGTGTAATTGTATAATAAAAACTCAACATCTTCATTCAAATGGAGTCCAGGGTTTAGGAAACAAGTTCAGGCTGGAGATACACATTTCGGATCCATCAATATTTAGATAATTTTAAGGTCAGGGCACAATAGATGAGCTCACCAAGAGAATGGAGGTAGGAACAACTGATCTAATAAGGGTTGAGTACTCAGGTAATTCAAAGATACTAACAATAAAAGAGTTAATTCACCTCTCAAAAGGTGATTGAGTTCTTAAGTCAGCACATAAGACAAACTGTAAACATTAAACTCCTTAAATTACCTCTAAATTTCAGTATATGTGGCTTGGTTTATACCAGAGGTTAACTATGGCTATAGAACAAATCCAGGCTGCTGTCTGCTTTTGTTTTATGGCCTGTGAACTGAGAACTTTTTACATTGTACATTTCTAAATGACTTTTTAAAATCAAATGAAATATATGAAAATTCTATCAAATTCAGATTTCGGTGTTCATAAAAACCTTTAATTACAACACACATGCTTATTTGTTTTTGTGTTATGTATGACTGTCTCAGCTCTGCAACAGCAAAGTTGAATAGGTACAACAGAGACTGTATGTCTCACAAAGGCTATTTACTCTCTGGTCCTTCACAGACAAATGTGCCAACCACTGGGTTATACAATTTTATACAGTTGTATCTATATATACAGTAAAGTATATTATATAATTAAGAGTGTGTATGTATGTGTGTGTGTACACGTGTGAGATTTCTTAGGGTATTTAAGTTTTAAAATATTTAAAGCATTTTTTCTTATGGAGCTCACTGCTTCATTTGCCTGAGATAAGCTCACTGTTCTTAGGACTATATTTGAGCATCTGTTTACCAAGTACGTTGCAAGCATTATATTTAGTATGAATTTGCCACGCCCATTTTAGAGACAAAGAAGTCAAGGATCACAGAGAGCAAATACATTATGAGAATACAAACTTGGGTGGATCTGGATTTTACGTCTGGGATCTCTTTTACTTTACCACAAACCCTGCCCTGCCCTGTAGAGCTAAACATGTGGGGCATCAACTCTCCTTCCAGCCAGGTCTCAAGGAAGATACCAGAGACTTGGAGGATATTCTGAGATTTAGATTTAAAAACTCAGTGAAATTAGTTTTAAAAAGAAAATGTTAAGGAATTGTTACCTGCCTCAAGAGATTGGAGCTATCTGTTGAGGGAAGGGGAACGACTTAGTAAATACATAGATTTGCTCATTCATAAACTTATTTTAAGAAAGTGGTTTTTACTGGAGATAAAACAGTGAATGCCACATAAAGAAATTTTCCAACTGGCAAGCAAGCAACTTCATTATGCAATAGATACAATTAGGCTGTGATCTCATAAGCCTACTGTTATACAATAGAGTGGTAGAGCTTTTATTTTTTTAAAGAGTATATTTGAGTATTCATTACTAATGTTTGAAACTTACATCAAGTCAGTCAGTAAACTACAGGCATGCCCCTGCCCAGCATGCCTTTTGTTGCACAGTTTTTTGACTTGAATGAAACTTACCTATGTTGAGATCTTGAAGATCCCAGATCTTCTTGAATATGTGATCTCAAATCATGGCTATAATATTGATATGTACAGTGAATCAAGTTCATCCCTAATTACTGACATAATCAGAAAAGGACAGGAGTCCTTCCAGGGATTTTGGTTGCATGAAATGAGGTAATACATTATGAAAATATTTTTTTTAAAAAACTTTATGAGCTATTCAAGCTTAGGAAGATAGCTGCTCTGTTTTTACTGTGACTAATTGAACCCCTGAGAAGAACATTTTGCATTTTGAGAGGATATGTGATTCTGTCACTTCTATCTATTTATAGATAGAATATTTCAGCGAGTGGCACCTTAGTGGCTTGGAAATATGAATACAGCTCAAAACACTGTTTTCTCTCTCCTTGTGAGTCTTATGACCCATTACTTGATAGAATATGTTTCTAAAAAGGATTTTATATATTCTATCTCTGTGATCTTTACAAATTCCTTACTAGGTAGTGTCATTAAGCTCAGATCTAAAATTTTCTGCTTTTTATTTTTTGATTTTTTTTTTTTTTTGAGACGGAGTCTCGCTCTGTCACCCAGGCTGGAGTGCAGTGGCCAGATCTCAGCTCACTGCAAGCTCCGCCTCCCGGGTTTACGCCATTCTCCTGCCTCAGCCTCCCAAGTAGCTGGGACTACAGGCGCCTGCCACCTCGCCCGGCTAGTTTTTTGTATTTTTTAGTAGCGACAGGGTTTCACCGTATTAGCCAGGATGGTCTCGAGCTCCTGACCTCGTGATCCGCCCGTCTCAGCCTCCCAAAGTGCTGGGATTACAGGCTTGAGCCACCGCGCCCGGCCAGTTTTCTGCTTTTTAAATACAAAAGACTTTGCAAATTGCATAATCACATAGTGGGAATTTTCAAAATTTAAAGAAAATTAATACTCCAAGGTTAACAAGTAGGAGTTCTTGCTTGTTGACTGGCCTGACAAAGACTTCCAGCAAACCATTATGATGTTGTTCTGTCATCCTTTTTTCTTCCAACTAACAAATAACAGTCTGACAGTGTTAAAGGACATCAGAATTTTTCTGCAGAAAACAGCCCTGAGCTGACATCAATGCCTTCACAAAGGAATAAAATAAAACTGGTGAAGATATTACCTTGACATCATGGGGAAAAATTGTTGAAATGGATTTACATCTAAATCCATTATTCCATTTAATCTTTGCAAAAAACCCTGTGATGTAAGTGTTGTCTTAATTTTTCCTATGAAGATTCTGGCTCAAGGTGGTTTAATAATGCCTGTGGATACATAATTAAGAAATTGTGGAGAAACAACCAGACCTGGGTCTTATTCTAGTTTTTGTTCCCTTTAAATGATACAATCTTGCAATACTACCACCCCCACAAACAGAAAATCTAAATTCTCTTATTTCTAGAGCGTCTCATTATGCCACCACTATTCATCACAAATTGCACAGATAAGAATTAGTGCAATTTACTAGAGAGAATATAATTTGGGAAAGGTATATTTTGAATTCGAGATGGAGAGAGAGAGAAGGAAAGATTAATTATGAGCTTTTAGAAGAGTTAACTGGAAATTGTTGATGGGATCCGTGACCACTGGAGGACACTTTAGGACTCTAAGCACTGTGTGGCTAAAAATAGGGGCAAAAATACAAGAAACTCAGAATATGTGGCTGTTGCTAAACAAACTCCACATGCTTTACAACTTTATCTCTAATTAGAAATGCCTTAGGATCCACTATATGGAGAATTGAGACAACAAGGGCAGAAATTCTTAGCAGCTTTTGTACATCTCCTGAAATAAGGCTTTCAAAAAGACCTTAGATAAACAGGTGTTTCACTCCTAAAGATACTGCTGATTAATGAGTGATTCATTCTTGCCACTGCTGTTCTTTCTTGACCTCTTGGTAGCTGGAAAGTTCATAACAATCCTGAAACACCTGGAGCAAAGACAGATGGTCCCTGAGATCAAGAATAACCTCCCAAAAGGATTCAAGCTCACCGAATGGTTCAGCTGTTTTCCATGTTTCCCAGGTTAAGATTTCTTCCTTAGAAAAAGCAGCGATAATCTGGAAAGTTGTTGCTCAAGAGAACATTCTGTGATAATGAAAATGTTCTATAAATTTACACTGTTCTATATAGTAGTTACTAGCTACACTTGAATTCTCAAGAGAATAAAAACTAAAGAAAACATTTGTAGATATTATTCTTCCTCTCTCTACCCCATCCAAATTTTCCTAAACTTCTATTCAAAATTTCCATTTTAGCCTATAATAACACTCTATCCTCTATAATTAAAGCTCATATATTATTTTTTCCTACAGTCCAGCATCATACAAAGTATAGAACCTTTAGTCCTGAGACTCAGGTTCAAGCCTAGCTCAAGTCTTTACTGGCCATCTGAATTTAGGGAAACCATTTAACCTCGGTCAATCTTAATATTCTCATCTGTAAAAGAGAAATGAGATATATATATATATGTGTGTTTTATAGAATTATTGAAGGAATTAAATAAGATATATATTTATGTGTTTGTTTTAAATAAGAGAAATAAATGCTTTCCAAAAACTAAATAAATAAAATGCTAGGAAAATGTCAACAAATATAATTACTCTGTCAACCATCTGTCCTTTCTCTCACAGACTGACCCTTCTTCCCATTTCTAAAGTTATTTTCTCATATAGTTTGGCTGTGTCCCTACCCAAATCTCATCTTGAATTGTAGCTCCCATAATTCCCCCATGTTGTGGGAGGGAGCCAGTGGGAAATAATTCAATCATGGGCATGGTTCTTACGATAGTGAATAAGTCTCATCAGATCTGATGATTTTATAAGGAGTTTCCTCTTTTGCTTGGCTCTCATTTTCCCTTGTCTGCCACCATGTAAGGTGTGCCTTTTGCCTTCCTCCATGATTGTGAGGCCTCCCCAGCCATTTGGAACTGTGAGTCCATTAAATGTCTTTCCTTTATAAATTACCCAGTCGCAGGTATGTCTTTATTAGCAGCATGAGAACAGACTAATACATATCACTAATAATAGCCTATATTCACATAGAACACTATATTTACAATCTGCTTTTAAATATAATACTGCATGTATTTACTGCCTAATGCCACCTAGATTCTCTCCTAGACCCTGGTCAAATAGCCATGCAAATTACATCTTCTAGAAATATTATCAAAATAGATCTGATACATAATTGTTGTGCACAGTAACCAACCATGGGTCTCATGTGTTCTCATCCTGGTATGAAAATATTTGTCAGCTACTCCAAAGCTGTTAATCTAATATCTAATTATTTTAAGTAGCAATTCCAGTTAAAAATAATGTAACATTATACAGAAAATTTGAAAGTTAGGGAAAATACAATGCTAGCAAGTTAGCATTTTGTTGGGTATCATCACCAGCAATAATTATTATTAATTGTTAAAATAATTAACAAGTAATTAATGCTATTATAATTTAATTTCTATGCTTGGATTAATAAGTTCTAGAGATTTTGCTTTGTTCAGTAGTTGTATTTCCTCTTCTATACACTCTGTATCCTTGCTATTGCCCATTTATTTGTCAGGACCTTAGTGTATTGATTATCAATTCATGGGAGCACATACTGTATAAAAGATGACGATACCACTTGATCTTTCGTGCTTGTTATAATATTTTATTCCCAATGCCTTTTTAAATTTTTTAACATAATTTGAGGATCTAATTTTTAAATTTTTATGTACTTAAATCTGCGATTATGTTTCTCTCTAATTTTTTTTATTTTGTAAATTATCTGATCTCCAGTAATTTGACCAGTTGTCAGATTTGGTCTCTCCATATCAATATGTCACCTATAGATTTTGTTTTTTCTCAACTGTCTTTGCTCATAATATTGGAGCAAATACGATTAAGAGCTCAAATTGTCAGACAAAGTCATAGAAGGAAAATGTTTGGTCTTTTCAATTCTGCCCAACTTGAAATGATGGACAAAGTTTCTAATCATAGATTTTCAGTGAAGGCAAAAGGGACTAGCCACATAGTGCTGTAGGCATGTGGTATGTGTGACCTTCTTTCATGTCCAGCACAACTCTCAGAAGTAGGTAGTATTCTCATTTACATGGTAAGAAACTGAGGCCATGGGGGCTAAGTAATGTCCTAAGATCACACTGCTAGAAATTAGTGGATCTAGCTTCCCTATCCAGGTTCAGTTGGCTCAAAGTCAGTATGCTCTTCCCTGGACTATGATATTTGGAAAGCCACTTACCTTATCAAAAGTGTTTTTAAAAAATCAAGTACATTCATATCAATAATAATGATTCTGTAATAACCACTAATTTTCAAACTTTAAGAAGCAGTTCCTGCTTAAGACCTGTCATGCTTTATCTTATTTGAGATTGACTATAATTCTATAGCATTGTGTTATATCCCTGTGTTAAAGATTAGGAAACAGAGGCCCAAGGTCACAGAATTATCAAGCATTGGAGAGAGGCTTATAACCTTGGTCTTGGTTCTAACTCCTGGCCCTTAACCACTGTACAATCCTGCCTCAAACTACTGTGTACTGTATCATACTGTAAATGACTTCCCAGTCATTTGAAAGTGGAAAGGACCTACCCAAATGAATGGCTACCGAAACAGCTTCTTTAGCATATTTGTTAAATTAGGCACTTGTTATGTAATCACTTCCGTTTGAATAGTGTTAATAGTGCTTAATAGTTTCTCGGTGTTAAAGTGTGCTTGGTTGCTTGGTTGCTTGGTTGCTTGGTTGGTTGGTTTGCTTGTTTTAAGTATACTTTCTATTAGTCGGAGATTAGAGTGAAAAGGGAAGAAACACCCACACAATCTTAGGTTTCCTGGCATGTCCTACAACTCCTTTGAAAAACGTGTTCATTGCCTCCTGACAGGAGCACTGACCCTGAAGTCTATCATATTCATAACAAAGCCACAGCATCTATTTTATGTTTGGGCCTGGCCCGTCTCTAATGTGCTATGACTTGCTTCCCAAAGGTGCGTCCCAGCAGGGGAATCTATTTGAGGAAGTCTCAATGTCATTTTATACTAGATGGTAGGAAAACCTTCACAAAGCCCTCTTTGTCACTGTGATTCTACAAGGTCCTGGAAATTCACTTGAATATCTAGAGCTCCGGAGTTTGCACGTTATTCAGAGGTGAACATTCAGGATGAAAGCGCATAGTCAGAATCAAACAGACTTTCCAGAACTTTTTAAAGGGTCATGGAAATGAAAAGACTAGTGAATTCTTTCAGATAATTCTGCCTTTCTGCATTTCTCACTAGCTTTTTAGAAATGAATGCTGATATTTCAAGATAACATTTGTTGCAGGTTCACTAAAATACCTTAAATACCAAATTATTTAAAATTACCACAACATTTAAAAGATTGTCACAACTCATGTGTGCTGTATTAATCAAATGTAATTTTAGAGAGTACCAAGAATGTCTCCACAAATGTCCACATGAGCAATTGTCAGTAAACAGGCACATATAATCCAAGGAGAGAAATATAAAGCAAGAACCTAAGGATCTACATTTGATTGTCATCATCATTAATAATTAGACACATAATTAATGGGATATGTCATTTGATTTACCCTGTTACATTTTCGTATCCATGAAATGTGGATAAAATACAACTGTTTTAACTGGCTTACAAGAACATTGCAAGGATCATCTAAGTATCACCTAAAAGAGTTTAAAACACTTTTTTAATGAAAGAAACTAATTTCTAGGTTTTTCTCCTCCCTGACCAAAGCTGTAAGTCTTGAATCATAAATATATTCCTTAGAAACTGGAAAAGTCAGAATGTTCTATTGCATAAAATCAAATTATTCACCAACAACATTGCTGTTAGGTCAAACATTAAAGCTGCCACAAGTCATCTTTTAGTATGTGGATGAGCATGGCAATTTACTATGATACCATTCAAATTGGGAAAGGCCCTAAAATGGAGGTAAACCCAAACCCTAGGTTGACACAGGTGCAGAGAGAAACCAGGAAGAGAGGAGATGGGCATATCCAGAATCAGATGCTGGGATGATGTCCAAGCCAGTAAACAGGCTATTAAGCCTGTATTAACCTAAATCTCTGGACACTAATAAATAAGTGCCATCCAGGCCCACAGGCAATGTAAATGGGGTCCAGTGTTAAGTAACTCACTCGTTTGCACATGTTTGCCAAGCTTGGCAATGCTGGATGGAAAGCAGAAGTAGGACCATATTAGAGGAGTCCAATGGAAGTATCAGGAATCTGGCCATTAGACTGTGCAGTTCAAAAATAGACGTCAATTCTAAGTGTTGCTAAGAGCAAGGCAGGGTTTTGATAACCTAAAGTCTATGGCATTCAAGGACAAAAGAATAAACCAGAAGCAATTTTTATCAAAAATAAAATGTTAGTTCAGAGTGAGAATAGTAAGTATGACTAATTTATTCATTTGTGCATTCAACAAATATCCATTAACTCCCTGTGATGGTTAATATTGAGTGTCAACTTGATCGGTTGAAGGATGCAAAGTATTGTTCCTGGTTATGTCTGTGAGGGTGTTGCCAAAGGAGATTAACATTTGAGTCAGTGAACTGGGAGAGGCAGACCCACCCTCAATCTGAGTGAGCACCATTTCAATCAGCTGCCAGCACAGCTAGAATAAAGCAGGCAGAAGAACGTGGAAGGACTAGACTGGCTGACTCTTCTGGCCTTCATCTTTCTCCTGTGCTGGATGCTTCCTGCCCTCCAACGGTGGACTCCCAAGGTCTTCAGCTTTTGTATTCTTGGACTTACACCAGTGGTTTGCCAGGGGGTCTCAGGCCTTCAGCCACAGATTGAAGGCTGCACTGTCAGCTTCCCTACTTTTGAGGTTTTGGGACTTGGACTGGCTTAGTTGATCCTCAGCTTACAGACAGCCTATTGTGGAACTCCACCTTGTGACTGTGTCAGTCAATACTCCTTAATTAACTAACTTTCCTGTATACATCTATCCTGTTAGTCCTGTCCCTCCAGAGAACTCTGACTAATAGACTCCCTACTATGTGCAAACGAATATGCTAGTTTCAGGAATGTATGGCGGGGGAAGGTACAGTAGCCCTCATATGCTCATATTCTAGCTAGGAGACAAATGTGTGAACAGAGGGCAATTAGCATTGTGTAGCAGCAGTGGAAGGCAGTGGGGACCAAGCAAAAACTTTCCAGAGAACTTCACACTTGAAGTATGTCTTCAGTGATAAGTAGAAACTAGCAGTTCTACTTTGAGAAGAATATTTAGAGCAGAGAAAATGTGTGTTTTAAAATGCCTGTTTTATTGGAGAAAAGTAAATAGTTTGATATTGATGGAGATTAAGGTAGATATGGGAAATGCAGTGGAGCTGGTGCCAGGGTAGTTGGGGACACAGGATTTGCAGCTGCAGAGACAGGAAGCTTACAGGCCCATGAAGGTTCACGTGTGCCATGTAAGGGCTCTAGTCTGCATCATGAAGCACATCAGGAGGCCCTGAAGGACTTGAAACAACAAGAAATGACATCACTTTGGCTCTTATTCAGTCAAAGCTTTCACGGTGAGACTATGGAATATCTTTTGGAAATGGTGTCTTAAAGCTTGATTTTATTATGTTGAAGGATCTGAGTGAGTAAAGCTGAATTTCTCATTTGGAAATATGAATTAACTTTACCATAGTCTTCTTGCATCTTGTAGATGTTTCCATTTGTGAGCTTCAAGAACTGAATTAAAAAAAAATGCAGTAAAGACCAGAGCTCTATTTTATGAGATCACTCTGTCACTTGTATACAATAAATTTTGTATAAGACCATATTGATCTGTGTATCTATCACAAGGAAAAGTATAGGTTCTAAACACTTTGATCAATAAAACAAGTAGTTTTATATATGCATATAAAAATGAAGAAATAAAGCATATTAAACATAGATTATAAAAACTTCATAGGGTTCATTTTTCTTTGAAACAAACTACTAGATGTGCCCTCTTTTAGGAAGTCTAATTTCATGTGAAGTTTTGCTACATTTTAGTTCCATGAGGAAAATTTTTCATTCATACTTTTTCAGTGTCATTTGATAATAATACAAACTAGTTCATATATTCTTTTAGTGTACTTACACAATTTTATTTGGTTGCAATGTTGATAATACACTACCAAAAATTTAGTATCTCTTTTAATAAGCTGAAGTTCAAGGAAATAGAAATACCTAGTATTGCTGCACCTGCCTCAATCTCATTTCTTTACATGAACCGGCCTCATCTATGCACTAATAATAAAGCTGAACCATGGACATGCCACTGCAGTTGACCCTCCCACAGCTCTGCACTACCTGTTTCTGTTCTGGGACAGTTTATAAGATTATGCCAAGACTGGTTTCTTCCAAACTTGTCTTTGAGTCTAAGGTAGATAAAACAGGTATTTACTTTTACTTCAGAAAAGTAAAGTCCATAGCTATTTATTGAATGCTTGCTAATATTGTTAGTCAGACATAGTTCTAGGTGCTGTTTGTGCATTATCGCATGTAAGGCTCATAACCCATGAGGGTAGGTACTTTTATTACTCCCAGATTACAAAGGAGAAATTTGAGGCTCAGAGGTGAAATAACTTTTCAAAGTCACGCATGGAAGAAGCAGTTGTGCAGAGCGAGCTTGAGTTGAATGCAAGTTAATCAGGCTCCATGGCTCATAACCTTGCCAACACCACATTCCTCTTACAGTGTGGTCAATATCATGAGAAATGTTTCCCACACTACATAAGTTTCTTCAGTGTACCTCCTAGGGTAAGTACTTTCAATGTGCCTCCCACTTAGGGTACCTAGTTAGTGGCCTCACTTACTGTCTTTCAGCTCTGACTACTGAAATTTAGCCTCTCCTTGGGTTTTGTGGAATTTGGCAGGTCCAGTGCAGTGTCTGAGAGCATCTACTTTTGGCAGCATGAAGTTAGGCTTACTGTTAGTATCCTCCAAACTTGTTGCTGTGGTTTGCTGGAAGCTGGAGTCTAACCTGACAGTTACTCAGAAGTGGAGTACTGGCGTTTTTTCTCTAGTGACTCGGTAGTTCTTTGAAGAAAGTCATAGGAAGGTTATGAGCTTTACACTACAATGACCTGAATGCAAACATCAGCTCAGCCATTTACTGTTGTACAGCTTTTATCAAGTGATTTGATCTCTTTGAGCCTCAGTTTATCATGTGTATAATGGATATTAAAATATATAGCGCATTAGGCTTTTTGTCAATTTAAATTACATAATGAATATAGAGAATCTCTATATTCATGGAACCCCTGTATAGTTAGCACTCAATGAACCTGTCTTCTTATAACTTTAAAAACGTTATATTCACTTAAAAAAATAAATTGGGTATATCTGAGGTTTACACATGATGTTATGGGATACATATAGATAGTAAAATGGTTATTACAGTGAAGCAAACTAACATATCCATCACCTCACATAGTTACCTGTGTGTGGTGTGACAAAAGCAGCTAAAATCCAGGTATTTAAGAAAGATCCCTAATACAATACAAATTTATTAATAATCCTCATATTGTACATTACATCTCTAGACTTGTTCATCCTGCACATCTGCTACTTTATATTCTTTGAATGGTATCTCCTCATTTTCTGTCCTCTACCCTGGACCCTGGTAACCCCAGGTATTTTTTCTGTATGTTTGACCTTTTTATTTTAATTTCACATGTAATTGAGATCATACAATATTTTTTCTTTCAGTGTCGGGCTTATTTCACTTAGCACAATGCCCTCCGTGTCCATCCATGTTGTGGCGGATGACAGGATATCCTTTATTATTGCTGAATAATATTCCATTGTGTACGATGTATATATATACACCACATCTCCTTTATCCAGTTGACTTTGGTTGTTTCCATATCTTGGCTATTGTGAACAATGCTGCAGTGAACATGGGAATTCAGATTTCTTTACAAGGTGGTGATTTCATCTCCTTCAGATATATATCAAGAAGATAGGTTGCTGGGTCATATGGTAATCTATTTTTAACATATTTAGGAACCATCATACTGACTTCCGTAATAGCTACACCAATCTACATTTTCACCAACAGTGTATAAGGGTTTTCTTTCCTCTCTACCCTCACCACCTTATGCTATCACTTGTCTCATTGATAATAGCCATAGTAATGAGTGTGAGGTGATATTTTATAGTGGTTTTCATTTGCATATCCTTGATGATTAAACATACATTTTCATATACCTGTTGGCATTTTTATGTCATCTTTGGAGAAATTTCTGTTCAGGTCTTTTGCACATTTTTAATTGGGTTGTTTCTCTGCTATTGAGTTGTGAGGGTTTTAAATTTTGGATATCAATCCCTTATCAGATATGCGGATTGCAAATATTTTTCCCACTCCACTGGTTGCCTTTTAATTTTATTTCCTTTGCCAAACAGATGCCTTTTAGTTTGAGGTAGTCCAATTTTTTTTATTGCTGTTCTGGCTGAGCTTTTGGTGTGATATCTAAAAAATCATTGCCATGGCCATGTCAGAGTTTTTCCTCTATGTTCCCTTCTAAGACTTTTATGGTTTCAGATCTTACATCTAGGTCCTTTGTTCATTTTGAGTTATTCTTTGTGGGTGGTATAAAAGGATGGTTCAACCTCACTTTTTTTTTTTTTTTTTTTTTTGAATGTGGAAACTCACTTTTCCAAGCACCGTTTGTCGAATTTTCCCCATTGTGTTCTTTTGGTGCCCTTGTTGAAAATTAGCTGATCATAAATGTCTGGATTTATTTCTAGGTTCTCTTCTATTCCATTGGTCGATGTTTCTGTTTATCTGCCAGACATCATACTTCGTGATTTTAAATTATTATAATTTGTAACCTTAGTTTCTCACAGCAATTCTCTGTACTGTTTCTTCATGTCGGGATTCTTCTACTTGAATGCCAGTGTTTCTATATATGGAATTTCCCACTGTTTTCTCTGACACTAACTTTCTACTTGTCTGGATTTCTACCTTGCCTGCCATAACCCTTCCCAGTCAGAAATTAGATTCAGTTGGAATTGAATCATAATCCATTTAATTTTTACCTTGTCTTTTGTGGACTGATTTTGGACTTACAAATGACCTTAAGCTTTAGACCCCACTCAACTGCTATTAGAATAATACACAGCAGCTTTGCACCCACACCCAGCCACATTTTCCCTCTTCACAAGCTCAGGTTGTATAGCCTGTAGATATTCATACCTGACCAAGTACTTTTGGATATGCCATCTCATTTAATGTTTGCAGTAATTCTGTTGAAGAACTGTGAAAGGTCACATGAGATAATGGAGACTTGCCTTTTAAAAATAATATTTAGTTAAACCACATGACATGGCTGATATTTGCATATCTTTGACCTACAGAAACAATTTCTTAGGATTCAATCTAATCCTTCCTTGAATATACAAGATATGAGTTCTTAAATAGTTTTAGTTCACGAAGTGCATCAGCACAGGTACATATAAATGTCACACTTCGTTCTGATATTGTATTTGCCACACTAAAATGAGGAAAGGCATCTTATGTTTTCTTCTGGCACAAAGCACAGGATTCCAAGGGACTAATGGTGTCTTGATTTCAACTGGCACAGCATGAACCCAGTTCAGCTTGTTATTTCTCTTATAGAACTCTAAAGGTAAACTCCTGGTCATGCTCAAAAGCTTCTTAGATCTTCTTATATAGTCTTATTTCCACTAATACTTATTCAATTGCTCGTTCAGTATGAGGACTGGTAATATGTTATGAAAACATATAGAACTTTGTACTGTAGTAACCTATGTATCCTTAGTACAAGGCCTGACACATAGTAGCTGCTTAATAAATCTTATGACTTGTTACATAAATTAAAAGAACCAATGAATCAGGCACTACTTAATGGGTAGTATATATGTATTGTACTTTTATTATGTAAAATACTTGTATATCTACTATACTGATAAAAATAGGAACCTGAAAGTAAGGATTCCCAAACATCAGTTGTGTCTATTCAACTCTGTGGTTATTTCCTCTGAGATTTCATGTCACCTAGGACTTTAATTTTCTCAAAATAGATAAAGTGACAAATACATCAATGAGATCTTGTGCCTGGGGCACTTTATTTAAAAGTTTTGGCTGGGTGCAGTGGCTCATGCCTGTAATCCCAGCACTTTGGGAGACCGAGGTGGGTGGATCACCTGAGGTCAGGAATTCGAATCAAGTCTGGCCAACATGGCAAAACTCCATCTCTACTAAAAATACAAAACTTAGTCAGGTGTAGTGGCAGGTACTTGTAGTCCCAGCTACTGGGGAAGCTGAGGCAGGAGAATCGCTTGAACCTGAGATGCGGAGGTTGCAGTGGGCCAAGATCATGCCACTTTACTCCAGCCTGGAGAACAGAGTGAAACCCTGTCTCAAAAAAAAAAAAAAAAGAAGTTTTAAAGTATTTTTATTGACTCTGATAATACTTCCTAGAACTTCTTAAATATTACTGAGAGTCTCAAAAGGTTTTCTTCCTAAATGCAAGAAATTATGATTATATTTTAATTAAGTTCAAAGCTCACTTTTAACATGAAAGAAAAGTAGTTTTTGTACAAACACATTTTCACTGAAGTTGTGATCAAAGATGCATGGAAAAGTACGACAAAAATAGTGTTCATGCTTTAATTTACGAAAAACATTGGGTGCCTTTAACCTTCCTTTTAGGATGTCATTACAGAATTCAAATAATTTTTAAAACCTGGTCGATAAGTGTGATGTTTGAGGAAAACAGAAGTTTGTAATCTGTATCAAACCAACTGTCCATATATTCTCCATATTGAGAACAAGCGCCCTAAATGATTTTCAGATTTTTGAACATCTCTTAAATATTTTTTGAAACATCCTAACAGTGATGTTACCTTTCTGCTATCCTATCTGTGTATAAAACAGTACATTTTCCTCAAACTTTTCTTGAAAATTTTCAAATAGGAGTTGACTGAACTTCACAGTGAACAACTGTATACCCAAGCACCTATATTCTGCTATTAGTATTATATATAGATTTCAAAGCAAATTGTAGACATCAATATACTTCAATACATTTAATACTTAAATATCTACAGCACCAACTAGAGTTAACATTTCTATAGAAGTTTCTTCAGGTGAAATTTATATACAATGAAATATATAAATCTTAAGCGAATATTTGCTGAGTTCTGACAAATGTATACAATTGTATAAACACCCTGTTCAGAATACAATATATTACCATCACTCCTGAACACTTCCCCATGCCCTTTAACTGATAATTTCACCTTCTCAAGGGCAGCCATAACTCTGATGCTTTTGCACCATTGATTAGTTTTGCCTGGTCTAGAACTTCATGCAAATAGAATCATACAGTAGGTACTCTATATTGTATAGGTACTCTATATTGTAAGGCCTGTTCTACTCACCAATGTTTTTGAGACTTATCTGTGACACTGTATGTTTCAGTAGTCTTTTTCTCTCTATTCCATAGTAGCATGCCATTGTACAAATATACCGTAGTTTATCCATTTTGTCTTTAATATTTATTTTATCATTATTTTTGATCCATTTTGTCATTAATGAATTGACCAACTTAAAATAACATGTATTTCAGATATTTTCCTAGAAGATAAAAATCCCTCAAATTCCTAATAAAATGCATTTCAATTATTTAAACATAATTTAAAGTAATAAAGTATGTAAGAATTCCCAAAGGTTGTGAAGGTACCATGATTTCTGCATAGGAATGGATACAAGAGACTTCTGGTTACATAAATGTAGACAAACTGATCATTCTTTATTATAATGCTGATTCTCGAAATGTTCATACATATTTGGACTATGTTTTATTCATCTCTATATTCTGATAACCCTTGAAATACAGTAATTACTAGTCGATCATGGACTTAATTTTTTGGCTTAGTTGGTTATTTATATTATTGTTCCTGGAAGAAAATACCATGTCTTCCTTAATTAAAAACTTGATGGTGGTGGGGAGGGATTCCAAGATTTTTAGGTAAGACATGTCTAATTGTAGGTACCTAATAGGTATTTAGGATTCATTTATTGGTACTATTGACAAAGGCTGCAAATACCTTGAAACTACATCATTCATATAGATTGACAGTAAATCCCGACTATTTTATGTAATGTCAATTATCTTTTCTCTTTAGGCAAGGTAATTTATCTTAAGCCATGTGAGATGAATTGCAACTCTAGTTGGCATTGTTTGAGTATAAACATATGAGATATATTTCAGATTTTGCTGAATGATATCCCAGGATGTATTTCAAATGTTACAGTGCAATCTACCTTTTAAAATATCATATATGTATGTGTGTGTGTATATATATATATATATATGCATATATGATATAATAAAAGCTTATTGTAGAGCTGGGAAAAGTAAGTCATTCATTATCATTACTGCTAATATGTGTAACTGATAACCCCAGAGTTTATTTATAAATGCACTAAGTATTTCTCACAGCATCCACAAGACAGTTTTTAGTTTGAGAGGCTGCATAAAATGAGTACTTTTCCAACACCCATTTAGGCAAAATTATCCACTCAATAATAATGTTCTAGAACTTTGGACACTGTGTTCTGAGGTCGGATTGTTTTTGATAATGGACTGTGAGGTCATGTTTTTGTCTTGCTACCAGTGTACCAAGAAAGAGGATTTAAAATTTTCTTAGTGACAGAAATCTCAGTCTGTGCCTTCTGACTTTCTTCCTGCCAGTATCTTTAATTGCCATGTGTTCTTATTGGGAACAAAATTTGTCATCAGGTACTCTTTGATATTAAAATAGCTTCAAACACCTCAGTTTGATTTAATTTAGGTCTGATATTTCTAAGCCTCTACTAAACACAATTTCAAATGATTCCTCTTTGATCGCTATTCTATTACTATTGGTGAGATAAACTTCTCAGAAGTGGCGTACAATCTGTTTGCTTTATTTTCTGACAATGTTATCTACAGATTTGCCCATTAGCTTTTTCCTATTAATCAAGTAAATTTAAATCTAACTGTTAAGTAGGTTTTCCTTAGAACTCTTTTTTAAAAAACTGTTGAAGAAATGTGTCTCTGTTGGATTATTCCAATTTCCTAAACTCAGACTCTAAAATTGTGTGTTTTCATTTAAGATTCTGAGAATTGCTACTGTTCAGTTTGCTCAGATTGGATTTTAGTTATGAGAAATCTAGACACATGGAAAAAGTGCTTTTTAATCAGTTCTTGAAATCAATATAGCAATAAAGCAATACATGAGAAATAAATTGTTTTGAAAATTGTACAGGGTGGATGTCACAGAGTATTCTACGTGAATACTCTCATTTCATATCGTACATGAGGTACTTTATCATTTACACTAAATTATTCTACTTAGGAAACTTCATCACTGAGGCATCTTTTTGTAAATAACTACCTCTCCTCAATTTTATATGTCCAATCTATTCTACTTTAGGTCAGTTTTTCCCAAACCTCTGCCATTAATTTACTTACCTTTTTATTACCTTTGCCATATTGTAATCCATATTTGTTTCTTTAAATTGATTTTCAATCTTCTTACACTTTTAACTGAGCCTTAAACTATGAAACTATATGTTGATGCATATTTTTCAAATACACATTAAATAAATACTTTGCTGTTAACACATAAATTCATAACCATGTACTACCTAGTACTTATGTCTTCCACTAGACTAGATACCATAGGTATCTGTTTAGGAAAAGCTTTTGGTTGTCTTATATGATCTATATAAATATAGATATTTGATAACACCTGTTTTTATTAACCTGAAGATTGATTGAAATGAAATAGAACTGTGGGAGCTTAGTGTATCAAAAAGAACATTATATTTAGTATTACATGAATTAGAAGATCTATCTTCTAATTGCTTTTGTACCTCTTGCTTGCAATACAGGTTTGGAGACATACATTTCCAAGGTCAGATCAGTTGCTTCATCTACACATTAAAGACATAGAATCATTAAAATAATCTCTAAGATCTCTTTTAGCTCTTAACTTTCTAGGAGAGTCAAAAATTCTTTGTAGCACTCTCAGATGACTTATTTGGGGCAATATGTATTCTAACCTGCATTACTGTTATATTTTGTAACAAAAATATATTTTGCATTACTGATGAGTATTAACCTTTAATTTTCATATTTCATGTGAGTTGTCTTCTCTTTATTAGAGTTCGATGTTTGGCCTGGTATCCCTGTTCTATTTGTGCTTTCTCATTCGACTACATGCACAGTGTAAGAAGTGGGGTGCTGCTGACATTTAAGGCATGTAAAAAGACATGCAAATATTTAGCTAGCTGAGTTTAGTCACTAGCAGGTAGTAATCAGGAGGCATTGTGTATAGTGGATGACAACTACAAAAATACCTGACTTGTATCTTTCCTATGACATTAGGCAAGCTACTCAAATACTCTGATTCTCCATGTTGTCACCTGAAACAAAGCTTCATTTAGTGAAGGATATGGGTCAAGGGATGACTGGTCATTCACTGGGATAGTCATGATACTCATTAATACCCCAGTATCAGTCACATTTGACATTCAGCTGGAGTGATGGCAGAAGTAGGTAACATCGGTCTTTCAGTGTATGCTTCATGGAGGATAATGATGGTTTGCAGCTATTATGTTCAAATGGGCCTTAGAAAATAGCCTACTAATTAAATGACTAAATCAGATAAAACTACACATTTAAAATTTTTTCTCCTTTATTTAAACTCAGCAAATTATCTCTTTTGATCTTCTATACTGAGTTTCTAACTTACTCATCTCAGCACAATTTGTATATATCCAAACTTTGAGTGGACTATGCCCTTCTAAACTACAATACTTCTATAGAATGTGAATATTTTTACACATTGCTTATGGAACACTTGACTTCTTGAAATTCTCATCCGGTTTGCTTTGCTCTTACACAAATCACATGTGCTATATATACATACATTGAAACAAAGCCACTTTTCCAACAGCAAGTTCTCTGACCATGGAAGTGTGATCCAGTTATCTTTGATATTTCATTTCTATTAAATACCTTTTAGCAAATCACACATCTTAGAAAGTGTTGTCATTTTTTATAAGGTGATATATTTTTGATGAATTTTTGTATTTCCAGAAATCTATTTTTTCCACTCTTCACTATGCGAACTCAGAGTTGGTTACAAATACTAAATGTTCTGGCTAAACATCAACGAACAGAAATCATGTATCAGTCTAAACCAACTTTAAATGCATTTATAGAATATATTCACTTTCATATAAAATTTTAAAATTCCTTATATGTTAAAGCACTATCTAGACTCAAAATCACTTAATTTGAAGTTTTTATGCAATATAATAACTTACTCCTAAAATGAGAGGTCTTTACAATACTACAAAGGAAAATCATAATTGAACCTTATGGGTTTTATTTGCCTTTTTGATTTTTTTTTACAAACAATAAGTCTTACTGTTTTTCACATTATATCCTTATTTGCTAATTGATTTACAAATGCACATTATCTTTCAGCCAAAATGCTTGCCCATTTTCTTTGCATCATTCCAATGTTTATGCACCTAACTTAAATACTCAGATACTTGCCACGTACAGTCTCTAGCTCTTTTAGTTTATGAGAAACTACAATGGAAGAAATGTGTGACTTGCATTCATAGTACTGTGAATTTGTTCACTCACTGAAATTCACTAAAAATAGAACCTGTTTTCAGCCATTCTTTATTTCAATCTGCATTCCTTGTCTGAATAACAGTAATAAAATAGGACAAAACAAATTTTGATGGGCAATTTCATCTCAGCCCATCTGTTCAGTTATGCTGGGAGGCAGAAACCTAGTCTTATCTGTCCTGCTGTTTGTAGGGCTGTCTTAATAAAGCTTGGTGAATCAGAACTACACGGTATTTCATTTACTTCTATGTGTATTCCTGTGTTTTGACTTTCCTTCCCTTGCCCTTCATAGTGGAGTTAAAGCAGGAATTTAGTGGCATCAGAGATAGGAGTCTAAATGAGGTTGGAACTAGATTGGGTGTCCTATTCAAGGTAGTCTTGAAAATAGAGCACCAGTGGGACAAGTCCCAGGTATCCACTAGGGAAAACTGAGATTCAAACACTAGGAAACCAAATATATACTCCAAGTTCAAATGACAAGAGAAAATTAAAGTGAACGTTCAGAGCCAAGAGTGAACAGGTGGGCAGAGACCAGATCAGCACTGGAGCTGTTCATAATCCAGCAGGGAGGATTGCTGCCTGCAGCCATGGTTCCTAGAACTACTACTGTTCACCAACTGGAGGCTTCCTAGAATTGAAAGATCATGAAAATGTGGACAACTACCTTACTTAAGAGGTAAAATGAGGCAAAGGTTAGACTTATGGTCATCTCTTACCTTCCTGGTAAAATTTCTCAGATCGTCTGATACAATGTAAGACAATCTGCTTGTGATCCATAGGCCACTCGTTCTTCCTCCAAAATGGCCTTGTATATTTTATTATATTTTCCTTGAATATAAACACAATTACCAAGCAGTAAATGATTTTCCTTACTCATTGATTAGTGCATGTTGATGCTGGAGATGCACTGATTTGTACAAGCCTTGCTTGAAATGGAGCAGATGGGTATGTAAAGGTTTACTCGAAATCAATGTGAATTAGATAGCTGCTCCTCAGTAAAATGAATTATAAGTTAGAATGGCTATTTTCTTTAACTTAATGTAATAGAATCCTGTCTAAGGCAATCTGTTAAGGTAGACTGACTGAAAATGCAGCGTTTGATCTCAAAAAGAAACATTCCCAAAGCAACATGACTTAATGAGCAAAGACAATATTATGTCTAAGAAAGTGGAGTTAAGGCATTTTAGCAAATGTCCTAGAAAAAATGTTTGACAATAGACTTTTCTTTTTTTTCTAAAAAAAAAAAAAAAACATGTTCTTTCGAGTTATACAGTATTACACTGACTGCTTTTCTTCCTTGTTTGTAAATATACACATACACATACAGTAGTTTAATCACTGCACTGCTCACAATGCAACACTGCTGATGGATAGCTTTTCTTTTTTTTTTTTTTTGAGGCAGTGTCTCGCTCTGTTGCCCAGGCCGGAGTGCAGTGGTGTGATCCCGGTTCACTGCAAGCTCCGCCTCCCAGGTTCACGCCATTCTCCTGCCTCAGCCTCCTGAGTAGCTGGGACTGCAGGGGCCAGCCACCTCGCCCGGCTAATTTTTTTTTTTTTTTTTTTTTTTTTTTTTTGTATTTTCAGTAGAGACGGGGTTTCACTGTGTTAGCCAGGATGGTCTCGATCTCCTGACCTCGTGATCCGCCTGTCTTGGACTCCCAAAGTGCTAGGGTTACAGGCATGAGCAATCGCGCCTGGCCAGATAGGTTTTCTTAAAGAAATATCATTAACATTTATATCCTTGCTTACTGCTGTTGCTTACAATGTAAAGAAAACTATAATCCATTTATAGTCCGCTGGCTGTATATTCAGTCTTTGTTCATTCCTTTAAAAAGAATAGTCCAACCATTCATGTTCCTGAAATATTAAGGGAATAGGCAATTCTTTGTTCAACTTCTTAAAAAGATCTTGGAGTTTCGGAAAAACCATGGGGGAGAGAAAGGTGTCAGAGGAAGTACCACAGAATGTTTTATCCCAATATAGGATGCTGCTGTCGCAGAAAAGTGAAAATTATTCCCAATAAGAGTATGCTTTTGTTTTTCCACTGGAATTGTTCCTCAGATAGCTTGTGCCTGTTTTTAGAGTGATACAAATTTGCAACAGTATACCTATGTGTGGATGGATGTCTCATAAGTCTACAGTCATAAATGTGACTATGCAGTATATCTTTATTGAGCACATATTTTGTACCAAGTAGTATACTGTGTACTAGACATTTAAAGAAATAGAAAGAAGAGCTCCTGCTTTCAAAGAACTCAGTTTGATGTGGCACCATGATAGCTTTCAGGCAATATAAGTCCTATACAAGAATTCAGAGAAGGAAGGATGAGATTAATCCAGCCAAGAAGGGTTGAAGCATTTGACTTGGGATTATAAAGATAAATCATACTTTAGAAGCATGGGGAAGTGGGGTGAAGATGGGGTTGGTTAAAAACCTAGGAAATTTGAAAACAAAAAATAAAAATTCAAAGCATAATTTGGAAAGATGGGTTATGTAAAACAATTGCAGCATGGAGTGAGTGGTGGGGAAGAAAAGTGATCTTGCATAGACAGCCTAATTTCCCTACATATTTTTCTGACTAATCACCCAAAAGAACACCTTATTTGTTTTTGTCTGATATTTAAGTTATGTTTATAAAGATTTTATTGAGCAGAATGTGATCAACACTGCTGGTATTACAAAGCATAGGGGCATATTGTAGTCTAATTTTTATAATGTATCCATATATAGTTTATATGCATATACAGCATAAACATTTCCTTCAAGATTGGTATATGTGTAACCTAAATTAGTCTGTAGTTCCAATTCTGATACTGTCTAAGTATATAACATTGGCTAAGTTATAACTTTTCTAAAATGTAACTAGATGGTCTATAATTCTTTCAGCCAAAACTTGTGGAGTGATCTTATGACTTTGTGATTCAAAGCAGAATATTTGGAATCAGACTCTCCTGGATTGAAATCCTAGCTCTTCTGATTGCCCGTTGTATAAACTATCATTTTGCTGTAATACAGTGTACTCTCTAATCCTCAAATCCCTGTTATATAAAACTAAAAATAGTGTCTATCTCATAGGATTGCTTTTAGATTTAGTGTAAAGCGCTTAGCCCATTTCTGTCACATAGTACTTAACAGATGCTGCCTATTACTATTGTGTGATTCCATACTGATTAGTAAAAGAATCATATCCACTTAATTTCTGGGCCTTTGAATGTCAAAAACCAGGCCTGTATTATTCTAATAAGCATGACTCAGCTTTTTAAATCAACATTATTCACCTCAGCCTTGGCCAGTGATTCCTCATGCTTGAATTTTAGTTCTGGCTTTCCTAAGACTGCATAGTTTAGCTGCTGGCACTCTTTCCAAGCCTTATTTATTTTGGAAAACTAATATGATTCATCTCTCAAGGTAACTGGCCCTTGACTGCTATACTTGATTCAGTTTGCCCACAGTTCTTGGTAAGAGATCTTGCTACTACTAAGCCCAGTCCCATGGAGTCAGCACTAACGAAGCTATCACTTCAGACATAGAGGAGTAAAGAAACGAAGAGTAAAGTAGGCAATTAAGCTAGATAAACAACTGAGTGTCCACAGGAACTGGTGGCACCCTATTTTCATAAAAGAACAGGCATTAAGAATTGGAATGGTCCTTGGAAGTTTCTATTCTAACACATATTTTCAGAGTGCAAAAAATGATCACAAATTCTACCCCCGCCCCTACCCCACCCCACATCAAGAAGTGAGTCTATCTAGTTTCTCACTTCTTAAGTCTGGACTAGTCTTATTACTTGCTTTTCTGACATACATGACATAGAATAAAATAGAGTAAGTTTTGATCCTCAGACTGAAGATTTTTTATTTCATCTCTTTCTCCCCCGCCCCCTCTCCTTTCATCTTTTCTTCTCTCTTTCTCGGAGAATGTTTACCATATGAACAAGCCAATTTAACCTATTGGTGGGTGAAAGACCATGTGTAGAGAGGTCTCATTCATCCCAGTCTTTCTGGTCAAAGTCATTTTAAATTAGCCAACCCCCACCAAGCCAAAAGCTCTTGCCAAGTGCAAGAGGAAACTTGATATACAAGAAGAAAAAATAAAGCCCAGCTAAGCCCAGCCAAATTGTTGACTTACAGAATTGTGAGCGAAAAAAAAAAAAAAAAAAACTGATCATTGTTTTATGCACTAAGTTTTGGGTAACTGCTATACTTAGCAATGCATGAATCACCTCTAAAATATTGCCTACAAGTGGTCAACTAGCTATTGCATTAAGGAAGAAATTATTTCTCCCCACTTTCATTGTCATGACTGAGGATACTATATGGCTCAATAATTAGTGTAGGTCAACCTTTCACACCCTTTAAAGTATTAAAGTCATTACGTGAGTTTTCATTATAACAGACTTAAATCACAAATGAAATTGTCAGTTTATTTTTGAGTTAACAAATTCCTTACACAGCTTTTAAAGTTTCATTGTCCACTACTGTTTTACTTTCTCATTTACTTTAACCCAGAAATATTTTCTAAGCTTAAGTGCATTCAAAACTTTTTTTCTCACCTGATTTTACTGATCTCTGGGATTTGTTATTTTCAGAATCCATTGTTTGTTTTTCTAACCTTTGTTGACTTAAAAACCCAATAGGCTTGGTAAGCCAGATGTATGCCTGTCCAACCAGCTCACCCCAGTTTGAATCACTACTCTTTCATCCTCCCTGCCTTCCCAGTATGGCTTAGATGTTCCCAAGCCTTGACTTACCTTTTCAGCCTTTTCAGAACAGTATTCTGAATTATGTCTATAGCATTTGTTTTAACTTTTTTTTTTTTTTTTTTTTTTTTTTTTTTTTTTGTGAAGTTGGGGGCGGGGAGCAGCAAATGTTCTGATTATTTATTCTGTGGATTTCTGCAGTGGACCAGTGAGGATTCTGCCTGTCATAGTTATCTCCATCAATCCATCAGCTAATTGTATGACCTTTTCTTAAAAATGCAGTTTTGCTGCAATCACTATTCTGCACACTCTCACCCATTATGGTGATGAAAGACAATTAAACCACACTCCAAAATATGAAAAAAAGCAAAAAGCAGTATGATGAAATGAAATGGTTATGTCTATATGCTGAAATGTAAATGTGGGCAAATTCTTTTTCTGTAGGGAGTTTTTATGTGAAGCTCTTTTGGAATAAATATAAAAGATAAAGACTGGAGTTAAATAGAAGTATTGAATTGACTCCCCAGACCTATGCTTTCCACATCATGTTTATGCAATTGTGTTTTTAAGTCATTGTCTCTATTCATCTGAAAATATCACCCAAGTGCTTTATCCCATCTACAAAAGAATCATATTTGAGAACTGCTCAGTGGGTAGGCATAGACGTCTCAATTCCTGTATTACCATGAGATGAAACTATCTAGGGGGTCTAAAAAGTGTCTCCATCAAATACTTTTCAATAATTATCTTTTGGTGTTAACATTAAAAATCCATCATCTTTGAATTAAAAATTGAATGAGCTAAAAATCACACAGGTTATATATTGAATGGAATAAAATGAGAAGTATATTATATTGACCAGAGATAAGATACTGTTGTATTATCCTTATAGAATCTAAATGAAATCGTAATTTCTATTTGTAGGCAAGCTATATGGTATTGAGACAAGGAAATAATTTACAACTCTTATAGTTATAGAAAGGTCATTTCTATTTTTATCTCATGGAGGTAAAATAGAAACTTAATTTTAAATTAATCTCACTTTTGGGAGTGTAATAGTGCAACCTTTTGTTAGCAAGAATATATTTAACCTAACTGTATAAAAAAGCATTAACATATTGTGTATTATCACTTATCCTGTAGGAAATCATCAAAATTTGATGATTATGGAAGACTGGCTGTACAAGTTCAAGGGAGAATATCTCGACTCCAGTGAATTCCATCAAGACTGAGAATAGTGTGATGGGCAGTTAGAAAGTATAGCAAATTAATATCCTTAGGTTGCTTTCTAAGAATATCAGTGAAAATGAAATCAGATCTTTCTTAAAATGCTATTTTCTAACACAGCATTTTAGAAATAAACTTTTAATCTGTTTTCTTCTAAGGCTGTTGAGTATTGTTACCCTTCACTTTCATTGTTGTTTTTGTTGTTGTTGTTTTGTTTTGAGATGGAGTCTTGCCCTCTCGCCCAGGCTGGAATGCAATGGTACGGATCTCAGCTCACCACAACTTCCACCTCCTGGGTTGAAGCGATTTCTTGCATCAACCTCCCAAGTAGTTGGAATTACAAGCTCCCGCCACCATACCTGGCTAATTTTTGTATATTTAGTAGAGATAGGGTTTCGCCATGTTGGGTAGGCTGGTCTTGAACTCCTGACCCCAAGTGATCCGCCTGCCGCAGCCTTCCAAAGTGCTGGGATTACAGGCATGAGCCACCTCACCAGGCAGTTATCCTTCACTTTTTATGTACATTTGCATTCTTATATTTTTTGCAAAAATATAACTAAGTGCCAGTTTAGCCACTACTAGACAAACTAGTTCAACATTGTTCAATTTTCACATGAAAATTAGAATCCCGCCTAGTTGGGGTGATCTTCCCATTCTGCTTTCTTCTTTTCAAATGAGTAAAATCATTAACTACATAGAGGCTTTATTTATCCACTTATCCTAGTCACTGAACACCTTTACCAAGTATGTTGCTACTTTAGTCTCTGGGTTTCTAAGAATAGATAAGTTTTTTCCTAAGCAGGTCACAATCAATTGTTGGATATAAATGATTTTCATACAACTAATTCCCAAGCATACCCTTCAATTTAAACCAGAGAAATACAGCTACTTACCATCAAAGACAAAAGGAAAAATACATTTGTGCTCTCTTTATAAACTGCCAATATTTTAAAAGAATGAAAAACTTTGACCTTATGCTAGATTGTACCATTTTTATTATAAAAAGTTCCCACAATTTCATCTGTGCATTACTATGATTCATCCCAAAATTGTTTTAAAGGGTAAGTTTTCCCACTAAAATTAAGATTCAATTTGGAAACACTATCTATTTCATAAAATAGGGTGGAGTTCTGTGACAGGATCATCCTATAGATGAATTGAGACTTGACTAAAGTAAGGCAATGTTTCTTTAGCTTTATTCAGAGAAAGTAGAAACAGTCATCGACTTAGGGTTCCATTGTTTGCATTCTTTCCTGTTAGATACTCAGTAAGTGTAATTAGATTGATTAACTGACTAAACAAGTCTTACTTACTGCATAAGAGGAACTATCTCTGTAAAAGGATATCTCCCTTAGCAGCCAAATTTTCTGAATGATGTCTTCCATGTGAAGAGTAATAAGTATTTTCCTCTACAGAAACCTGAACCAGTATTAGCCTGGTGAAGAGACCTAGACCTCTGGCCATTAGTGTGAAGTCAATGCTATTGACAATCATCAAAGACTTTCATCCTTTCCACTAGAGTACTTAAGAACTAAATATCATTGATGAGAACTAAAGCCTGTTGATGTGTTCCTGTAATTTTAATTAATAATACATTAATTTTTTTTCTGATTGTGTGCATATACATCATTTAACATTGATTTATGCCAAAGCCATTAGGAAAGATTTAGTATCATATCACAGCCAAAGTTACTCTTTTCTTCCTTACCCCTAAAAAATGTCCCAGGTGCAGAAAGTCATAATCTGATATTCAGATATTTACATTTAAAAGGTTCCTGTCTTTTAAAGAGTTTTCAAAGTTCTGTATCTTTGTCTAAAATATATAGTTTAAGAAATATAATGTATATGTGTATTGCATATATGTATATTATAAATTAAGGATGTATGTCGCTTGCTATATATATGATTAACATATTTAATCATGAGCACCATGCCTCGCATATATAGCACAACCTCAGACATAAGTCATGTCTAGAGAAGAATGTGACAGAAATGACCAGAACCTCGTAACAAGATTGAGTAAACCAACTAACATCTCTCTTTTAGACTGAGATATCAAGTACAATGAGTTAAACCGTTAAAGCAAATTCAAATCTTCTCCAAGTGAGCGTTAATTTCTAACATGTGTCACACATGTCACAACTTCTGAGCAGTGTTAATCAGGTGAGAATTCTTGGGTGAGAGCTAAGGTTATCTGTCAAGTGAGCAGGAATTGGTGCACCATGGGAAGAATTCCTCTGTATGATTAACAGAAACAGAGTTGGAGTCCAGCAATGATTACTGTGTGGAAAGCGATCACCGGAGAAGAAGGCAGGAGGAAAGAATAGTTACACAAAAAAGCAAGTCCAAGTTTTAATCAGGTGATTGCAAATAAGTCAATTCCAGATGTCATTTAAGGTACAGGGACTCCAACAAACTGTCAAACATTTAAGGTCAGCATATAGGGACTGATCAGACTGGATTATGAATGATGTAAAGGAAGAAATACCATAGGATACTCTCCCTTAGGCCAGATTGAACACTGTGAAATGAACAGGTTTCATTGTTGCTACTGTTTATGTTCACTTATTTTAGTTAAATAAACTCCTTTTTTTAAAAAATTGAAATTATATAACGGTAAAAATAGAATTCACTTTATACATTGTAGAGAGTTTCTGGTTATAAAACAGCTGAGATGTAAACCATAAATGAAGAGATAAAACATAAGTGATACGAACATAAGCAAGATCATTCTAAAAATAACTACCAGGGAACAAGGGAGTTCAAGATATTAAGAGCCCTTATCTATGTGGAAAAATGGATAACTATCAATCCCCTTTCTAGATTCAGTTCCTAGAAATGAAAAAGAAAAATGAACGATTAAAAAATGAAAAGGATGATGTGAGCAAATGGTCCAGAAGTAGGCCAGGCAGGAGAAAGCATAATTTTGGTAGCCATTAGTTACATAGAACAGGTTATGTATGTCCCTGCCTGGGAAGTCATAAAACATACCTGAAAATCCTAGCTGGCATTTCCAGCAAATTGTGAGAGAGCACAATTTTACATTCTGAAGCCCAAGAAGCATTGTTTCTCTAATCTTATATACCATTTCATTACTTACCAATTCAAGAGTATAAAATAACAATAGAATTGGCCTTCTCATTCTGATATTTTAGAAAATTCCACATTTTCACAGTTCCTATTGCAAACAAGAATAAAATCTTTTGGCAGAGCCTGACTCTAAAAAGATCTAGAAGCTATTAATTCTTATCATAATGTAAAAAAAAGACTTTTTATGATCTTGCCAATTTCTCTATTGATAAAGAGTAGGAAGTGTGGATATGATCTATAAACATATTTTTAAATGACAAGCATAGATAAAAAAATTCTCCAAAGCAGAATAATTTATGGAACAAAAGCAGTTAAGGATGAAAACATTTATCATGGGAAATGGGAATACTGTGAGGAAAAAAAGTTCAAGATAAAGTACAATGATTTATGATAATAGAGATTCTCACAATATTTTCAGAGCTATAGTTTAATAAAAATATGTAGTAGTTGATTGAAAACCAAAACAATGAATTAATGCAACTAGAAAAGTTTGGGTTTGGGCACAACAACGGACATTGAAATGTGAGTATTTTTTTTTAGAATAAACATTTTTATATAGCTCCAGGGAATTCACTTCGATTAAAAGATAATTCAATGATAAGTTTGATAAAATATGTAAAGAAAACAAAAAAAAACAACTCTGGCTCTGATGACAAAAAGGCAGTTTCACAGATTTGCTATCAGAAATTACTTTTTCATAGAAACCTACATATTTTTCCTTTTCCTTTATTCTGATATTCTAACTGAATTTCTCATGCGAGATGAGGCAGTACAAAGGCCAGTATGGCTCAGACAAAGCTGACCACAGCATAGAAACCCCTGCCAACACTGAGGAGAGCAAATCCCTCTCTGGGGGTGTGACTGACCAGATGCAGGCCTGTCTTTCCCAAAGAACCATGGGTGCCACTTCTGTGGCATGAAGGCATTTTTTAATAGAGAATATCTGGTCAAATGTCTCCCTAATATTACCTTCATTGTTTGTAGAGGAAAACGTAAAGGGTTTTAACTTCAGAGGAATTGTGCACAGGTAGGGAGGTGGGTGGAATTGACCTCATGAAGAGATGGGGAGCCACAGCTCACCGGTCAGGTATGTCATCTCTCAATTCTATTTATGCCATTGCCTTGTTATTGGATGGTGCACAGGCAATTGATTTATCTGGCTAAGTTTTCTCATTACTGAAATGAAGTTAACATCTGCATCATGCAGTTATAGGAACGGCCTGGGACAGAGGAAACCCTTGGTAAATGTTGACTATTGTAATTATTACCTTAGTATGACATCCTCCCAAATTCTTCATAACTTTTTGGTAACTGGTAAGAGATGTTAAGGGGCAACAAGATCCTTCTGGGGTACATTCTCCTTGAGTTCCTTCAAAGGTCAGATTTTGCTGGCCTTAAACCACAAGTCATCAGTAAATGCACCATTGTGTTCCAGAATTGTAAAGTATCTAGTAGAGGCTTTAAGAAGACACCAAGTTTTGTTTTTGGGGGGTTTTTTTGTTTGTTTTTTTGTTTTGTTTTGTTTTGTTTTTCCTTCCAGGATTATACTTAATTTAGTCAAGACAGATTTCTTGTGATGTAGGTTCCCCATGTTGTGAATAAATAAGTATAATCCCAGGGAAAAAAAGGTTTCAAATAATGATGGTAATATTAGGGAGACATAAAAAAATTTATGGAGTCCTAAAAGCCTGAGATAGAATTGGTTTCAGATAACACTAAGTATCTTGTATTTCCAAGGTACTTTGGGAGAGGCAGCATGGCACTATAGAAAGACCACAAACCTTGTAAGAAAACTGAGCTAAGTCCTGCTCACTTACATGTAACCTGGGGCAAGGTTCATTTATAGAACTTCAGTTTTGACTGACATAATACATATGTGCCTGATTTCTGTGAAAATAAAAAATGCATGTACAATACCAAAATACTTTTATTCAGTGTCAGCTCTCAGGAAAGGAAAATCAAAGACCTCTGTTTAAGCATTGCATGTTTGCTGATAACCATGTCAGTACCACACATAGCTTCCTCAAGCCATTTGAGTAATTCTTAGGTCCTGGGTTCTCTTGGGTTCTATGGTTTGAATATTTGGCCCCTCCAAAGTTCATGTTGAAATTTAGTCCGTCCATAAGGGCAAAGCCCTCATGAGCCAGTCTCTTCTTAAAGTGCCACACAACAGAGATTAAGTTTCAACATGAGGTTTAGTGGGGGCAGATATTCAAATCATAGCAGGCTGCTATAACAAAATACCATAGACTAGGTAACTTAAACAACCTAAATTTATTCCTCAGAGTGTGGGAGGCTGAGAAGACCAAGGACAAGGTGTCAATGAGCTTTCATTCCAAAGCATCTTCTCTTGGTTGGTAGGCTTCTTGCTGTGTGCTCCCATAAATTCTTTACAATGTGTGTGTAGAGAGGGAGGAGTTAGATATTTAAATTCCTGCCCAATCTCTTGAAAGATCACCTTGCCTTTCATCTCATAATTCTCACCTGATTCATACTGTTAGAAGTCTTAACATATATAATGCATTTTAGAAATGATATGGCCATGAATCCTATTGGATTCAAGCCCCACCCTGAGATTTCATTTTTTAATTTTCCTCTGAAAGGCTCTAGTTTCAAATATAGTCATATTGAGGGTTAGTGTTTCAACATACAAAATTTAGTGGGGGACACAAATCAGTCTCATTGAAGCTAATAAGGCATAATTACTGAGGGGTGATTTATATATAGATAGAAATGTAGTGTGGGAACAGATTTTGAAGGTCTTCTAGACTAGTCTAAGGAGTTTGATTTTTATCCTAAGAGATCCAAAAATCATTGAACAGGTTTAAAACATTAACAAAATCTGATTTGCATTTTTCAAAATAATTACCATGGTGGCTATGTGGAATATTAGATGTAAAGAGGAGGAAGCATAAACAGGAAAACCAGTTAAGACTATTTCACAGTCAGAAAATAACTTGGGTGAGGACAGCAGTAGGAGAGATGGCATAAGTGAAATGGGCTAGGATATGACATAGAGCCAACAGGGTTTGTGAGTAGAGTTAATGGAAGGGAATGTTGAAATAAATAGAAGCACAATGTCTTCTAAGTTTTAGTTATGAGCTGCTGGTTGGTTAGAGGTGCCATTTGCTAAAATGGAGAAGATTGAAGGAAGAACATTTTGGGGTTGGGTTGGGCTAAATCCAGAGTTTTGTTTTTAGATTTGTTGAGGTGCCCTTCTAGATTTTCAAGTGTAGGTGTAAAATAGGCAGACTTATAAATCTTGAGTTAAATCAGGCTTAGTGTTAACAACTTAAGAGTTATAGATCATATTTAAATCCGTATAACAATTTGAAAGTTATAGCTAGTATTTAAATCCATTGGACTAAATGAGATGCCCTAGGGAGAAAGTTTCCATTAAAACAGTCTCAGAATTGAGTCTCACTCAGGGCACAACATTTAGAAGGCCAACATAAGAGGAGGCACCAACAAAGAGAACCAAAGATGGCTATAAAAATAGAAAACCAGAAGAATGTGGTGTTATGGAAGCCAAGAAAAGATAAGCTGACAAGAAGGAAATAGGCACCTGTGTGAAATGTTGCTAGAAGGTAAGATAAGAAAAAGTGACTGTGAGATCAGGTTACATGGAAGCCATTGGTAACTTTGCTTAGAGGAGTTTCATTAGAGTGGTGTTGATGGAAGCCACCTGAGTGTAGATTGAAGGCAGAATGGGAAGTGTGGAAATGAAAAATGACAACATAGGCTAGTGTACCTTAACCCTAGATCCACCCATGGAACTTTAGAGAATTTCCAATGCCTGATCCCATACCAGAAGTAGAGGGATGAGCTTGAAAGTATTTTTGAAGCTGCAATATTGTTAATGAATTTCCAGGTAATTATAATATTGCTGCCAACATTAAGAATCACTATTATTATAGACAAAGGTTTCTAGAAGTTTTTGAGTGTATGTGACAGAAAGCAAAGAGGTGACAATGTGGCAAGAAAAGTATATGTTATTACTGTAGTTTCGACTGTATTTCTCTTAGGAAATACAAGAGGATGTTATGAATTCATGAGGAAAATCCTATATAGAGGGAGAGAAACTGATGATTCAGGATTAACAGGAAACGATAGCAAAAGGAAATTCCTTGAGGAGGGCAGAGGGGACAGAAACTCTGCATAATTTTAGAAATCATATGTGATGGTAACAGTGAAAATTTTCATTTTCACCACTGAAAGAACTCATCTTGCCTGGTTTGCCACCTATATTCTGATTCTGAGTAGGGAAAGGTAGAAAACAAGGCCTTAAGTTTCGTTTTTTTGTTTGTTTGTTTGTTTTGTTGTTTTTGTTTTTGTTTTTTTTTTAGTGCTTTAATTAAATCTTAATTTCCCATAGAAACATTAGTCTTCTGGAGTCATTATGATCAGGAGGTAAGTCAACATGCACACAAAAATACTCACCTATCCTTTATTTAGTTAAATAAGAATGAACAATCCATTAATCTATTTAATACAGAACTTTCCAATGTTTAAGAACACAAGTTTAACCACTTATACCTGACATAGACAAATACATAAGTAAAATGAAAATTCATTGCCTAAACTGATACTCAATGAGTTATTACAACATATTAGAGAAGAAGAGATGCTGTCATCAAGAATGGGAAATAAATGTTAAATAAATAAATAAAAATAATAAATAAATAATAAATAAATAAATAAATAAAAATAAATAAATGTTACTTTTCAGTGAATAGTACAGAAAGCTTTGAAGATTCTAAAGCTTAATGGCTTTATAAAAAATTAGTCTTTTTTTCAAATTGTAAAGAAGTTACCTGGATTTGTAAGGAAAAAAAGTGGTTTAAGTCAACTTCCAAAATCCACCAAATTGAGTGAGATTTTATTGTCACACTATTTTGAAATTTGTCTAGTTCAAGAGCAGAATAGAATTTGCTAAGGTTGGTAATCCAAAGAAGACAAGACCTCAGCATATGGAAGAATCCTCTAATCCCCCTGATGTACTGATTGATTGGTGCGGCTGCAAATTTTTCTTAACAACTAGAGGCAATAGAAAATAAATTTCTGGTCCCTGGAGCCCTATTAAGAAATAAGCTTGCATCCATCCCAATGTCATTTGTAATAATACTTGCACAGGGATAAATCTAACAACGATAGGGGACCAATCAACTAAATCATGATACTTCTATTAGATCGATTATGATACAGCCACTGAAATATTTACACGTTTATTTTATTAAGAAATTTCTTAGGAAGTGAGGTAAAATATAAACACACAAAATATAGTATGTTTTCAGCTAGCTGAAAAATACATACAAAATAAATATCAAAAAAGGTAATGTTATGTATGCTTATTTTTGGGTAGTGAAATTGTGATTATTACTTTTTATTTTTCCCTTTCAGCATATTTGAGTTTTCAAAGTGCATACGTTGCTCTGTTTGAAAAAAAAAAAATCAATCCTTTTACAGATAAACTTAAATCATGAAAATTGTATAAACTCCATTTACTTTTTCCCTTTTCAATATGATAATTTTAAAATAAGTTAAAAGATAAACTCTATTTTTTATTTAATCATTAATACTCTGTCAGAAGAATTTTTAGAACACTTTCCTTTTTAAAGAACACTATTCCTAGGAGCTAAGATAATTGAAATTATATTTTGGTTTTAAAAAGTCAAAATATTTTAATAAGTATTTTAACGTCAAAATCAATTAGAGTAATGGAAACATATAAAAAATGAATCGTGCAAAAATATTTCCTCAGTTTTCATACATTTTATGGTAAACCTTCAACACTTATTTATTCCAGATGCTGAGATTAAGACATCTGGTACAGTGTGAGGAAACACTATTAAAAAAGAAAAAATACATTGAGTTTATTTGTGCTAGTAACCAAATTAAGTATAAGAAATATTATAACAAAACTGAGGTTGTATTATATATATGTACTCACCATTTAAATTGAGGCTTGAATCATAATGGCACCAGGATTTTCTGTTCCCTTCATCTTTGATTCTGTCTGTCTGTCTTGATCATTCAAAACCTTGAAGATAATTTTATTTATTTTTATTTTATTTTTTTTTTTTTGAGACGGAGTCTCGCTCTGTCGCGCGGGCTGGAGTGCTGGAGTGCAGTGG
>NW_012120932.1:417378-434746 GCF_000951035.1 Colobus angolensis palliatus
ATCTCCTGACCTCGTGATCCGCCCGTCTCGGCCTCCCAAAGTGCTGGGATTACAGGCTTGAGCCACCGCGCCCGGCCGGATAATTTTAAATTCAAAACCTTGAGAGCTGATTGTCTAGTTCAGACCTTCAATCTGCTAAGAAAAATGATGTCCAAAAAGGTGTATTTGTTGAAGACCATAAACACAGTAAGGGATAGAACAGATAACTTCATCACTGGACTTTTTGCCCTCAAAAGATCTTGTATAAAAATCAGACCTGCTTTTAAAATAAAACAGCATCCCATGTTTCCACTGCTTTTTTATATTGCCTTTACTTATATCATCATTAAGTCAAAAGACAAACAGGTTTTGACTGCAGAATAGTAACAACAAACATTTTCCCATATTGGGCACAAGTCTTCCCTTGGACTTGTAATAGCCGCTTACAGGTGTGGCAGGAGTACTGTTTTAAGGACTTTTAAGGATTCTTACAGAGTGGGAACAATTACAAAGATACTCAGAGCTCTGTGGGTTTTGTTTGTTTTGCTTTATTTCATTTAAGATTTCATACTTCTGAGTGCCATTTTTTGGTCTCAAGATGTGAGGGTAAAGTTGTGTTCAAAATTTGCTACAATTCCTCAAAGCCTGCTTCAGACTTGTGAGTGCCTCTTTCAGGCTTGTCAACTGAAACAGTTCACCAAGTGTAACAGGAAGTACTGTCTTGACTCCCAGCCTTCTTCCTTTCCCGACTTCCTTCCTTCTTCACTCTTGTGCAGTATAGAATTGATGTGACTGGGAGACTGAAAGCTCCATTTTGCAAATTGGTAATATGATTTTATTACCTGTATTGCTGAAAGCCATTGAGATACAGGGTGAATTTCTAATATTTAGTAAACATCATTCAGATATTTTATCTAGTTCTCCCTTTATTGAAGAAGGAATACTTATATATTATTAATCTGGAGAAGTCGTGGTAGTTGTTGTTTTTCAAATCTTAATTGAGCATTATTGCCTTTTATTCCTTAGAAGCATATGGGGAGACAGTTAAATGAGTTTTCAATGAAATGTGAGCTGATGGCTCTTGTTTAGTACAAGGAAAACCAATGAGCTGTTGGAAGAGTTAGAAGCCATTACCAGAGATGAGGCTCTAAATTAAAGCTGAACTATAAACTTCAGAATTGAGTAAGGAAAAAAAGGATGGGAGAACCATTACCTACCTAATTATGATGCAATTCAGTGGCAAGTATGTAAAGTTGATTTCAAGTACTCTAGCTATACCAGCAGAGGTTGTCATTGCACATTGTTTCATTAGTTACGACTTGTAAACACATGCAAACATCATTCAACTGCCCCTTTTGCAGTTAAAGAGAAGTGTGGCTTCCCTGATGGAGTGTTGATTCCATATTGAGGTTTGAACTGACAAAACCAGCTTATACTGTGCTTTGAAATGCTATGAGCCCAGATTTTTGTTTTTTTAACTACCCTTGTTTTAAATACCTTTCAAAAAGACAATGAGCTAAATAACCAATCACATACATAGTGATTTAATTAACCACAATGATTAAGTCTGATCAGTTATTTAGAATACAGTCATTCATTTCCTGGACAGGGAAATGTAAATACAACTCTAGTTGTTCACAGAAATAATTTTTTTGTTTGTTTTGGTTTTGTTTTGTTTTTTTGAGAAGGAGTCTTGCTCTGTCGCCAAGGATGGAGTGCGGTGGCACGATCTCAGCTCACTGCAAGCTCCGCCTCCCGGGTTCACACCATTCTCCTGCCTCAGCCTCCCAAGTAGCTGGGACTACAGGTGCCCGCCACCTTGCCCGGCTAATTTTTTGTATTTTTTAGTAGAGACGGGGTTTCACCATGTTAGCCAGGATGGTCTTGATCTCCTGGCCTCGTGATCTGCCGGCCTCGGCCTCCCAAAGTGCTGGAATTGCAGGCGTGAGCCACCGCGCCCGGCCAGAAAAAATTCTTAAGACTGGTAAGAAGACAGAGAGGACAGGCTCAACATAAAAAGATAGAACTATACATAGGAACAAGGAGGAAACAGTCAGTCTGCACTTTAGCATCACCCTCCGGAAAAACCCTGGGCTACTGTCCTTTGCTCATTCCAGGAGGATCTAATTTAGAATGTCCTTCTCTGCTCATTGGGCACTTGCTGCCAAGGAACAATAATGGACGGATAGAGATGTAACCACTAGCCTGGGAAATTTATCACTGAAAAAGGGCAACAAGGACGTGGACACTAATGCAGGAAGTCAAACAAACCCATGCAGCCACCAAGAGACTAGATTCAGGAATCAATTTATTCTTCCCATTCTCATTCACCTCATGGGGGTCAAAACAACTTGACTTTAATAATGCAATTTTCAAACCACTTACAAATCACGCAAATTGTGGTCTTTCTGATATACTCTTAGGAGAGCGACTGTTTTTTTCCACCGAGGGAAGAGCAAATCCGACTGCATGCATGGTTTTGAAGCAGCTTTAAGTTTTAAAAGGGAAAGGCTTCCATCTACTGGATGCTTTGAGTAATAAAAGACTATGAGAATCCACATCAGATTTCCTTTTGTGCTGGCAATGCATAACCGCATAACCTGATATGTTCATTTAGATGTTTTGCAATTCTTTTAAAATACATTTTATTGGAAGAATCTAGTTGTTACTGAATACATTGAGCTTTTACAAAATACAAAGCCCACATTATATCACAAAAGGGAGTCAAAAGGAATATATAATTTGCCCTTCTTTTCATTTGGAAACGATTACATGGAGCAGTTAAATACCCAACAAAGACATTCTGTTTGTTAAGAAAATCCATAATAAACATAGCTTTAACTGGAATATGAAGATGGTTGAAACAGAATGGGGTATTTCAGTCACCTCGCTTTTTTTCTTTTCTAAAAATTGTACTACTTTTAATGAGCAAATCTCATCTTTTTTCTTTTTCTTTCTTTTTTTTTTTTTTTTTTTTTTGAGACGGAGTCTCACTCTGTGGCCCAGGCTGTAGTGCAGTGGCGCCACCTCGGCTCACTGCAAGCTCCGCCTTCCGGGTTCCTGCCATTCTCCTGCCTCAGCCTCCCAAATAGCTGGGACTACAGGCGCCCACCACCATGCCTGGCTAATTTTTTTGTATTTTTAGTAGAGACGGGGTTTACCGTGTTAGCCAGGATGGTCTCTATCTCCTGACCTCATGATCTGCCTGCCTCGGCCTCCCAAAGTGCTGGGATTCCAGGCATGAGCCACCGTACCCGGCCGCAAATCTCATCTTCATTAGAGTCCCCCTATTTTGAGTTCAGCTAATTTTATTTAATGACATATATTTTTGCTAATATGTTGTATTAGATAGTCAGATAAGAATACGGGTCTGTTACTGGGCATATTTTGTAGACGGGATACATTCGAGCTAAATCTTGTATTTCTTTCCTATAATGTTTTTTCAAGTCAGCACATAAAAAAATCTTTTTTTCCAGCAGATAGATGTTTTAAAAGAATGTAAGAATTTAATGCTTTTATTTAAAACAAATTTAGTTAATAAAAATTTTAAAAGTACACAGAGTACAAGATTTTAGTGTCTGAGTCTTAGTGAAATCTCTTAAATTTATATAAAAGTCAAAATATCAAAATTACACTGACTACCTTTTATACCAAAGAAAACAAGCAAATTACATGTTAATAGTGTCAACTTATAACTATGAGAATATTATGGCAAAAAGGACAAAATTTAAAAATCATGAGAATTTTTTTTTAATTCAAACTCAATATCTAGGACAGTAATATTCGTGGGTTTTCCATGTTTCTATAAAGTGAGGTTGAAGAAATAAAGCAGAAAAATCTTAAGACTTGCCCCCTAAACTATAAAATATCTAAGGATTTGCAGATGCGTTCTCTACAGCTTTATTCCTTCCTTTATAAATTAGTAAATATATAATCCCACACCTAGAAAAGATTGTCTCGCTAAAGCAGATTTTTGTCAGGGTTACTGTAGAATTTATTCTGAATATTCTTAGCAGCAGGACCTGGAATATAATACAATGTTAGGATCTACCTAGTTCAGATATATATTTATAATTCTACCTGCAGGATTACCTAAAATAGTACTTTTGAAAACAGTGAAATGATGTGCTGAGAATAATAGGCAATGTAAATTGTTCATATTTAAATATATATTAGCTTGGTAAGTATATACAACAAATAGTAAATTACAGAAGATAATATGATAATTTCTCTTTGATAAGGACCTAAATATTTTCACTCAGTGGTATCTTCTCTTTGGGTTGTCTGGGTTCTGTTTATTGTCTTTTTTGTGACCAACCTTTTTCACATATTTATGGCCCATGCTGATTGACAATGGAAATGTTTATTTCATTTTTACAACTGAAAATTTCTTGGTGTTTACAGAAGAAAGAAGGATAAGAGAGGATGGAAAGAAGGCAGGCAGGCAGGCTAGGAGGGAGGGAGGGAGGAATTAGCCTTTTCATTGCATTTGTTCCTCTAGCTAAACCAAGCCCAGAACTTCTAAATATAACAATAAAGGAAGAACCACTCATAGGCTTTAGTCCATACATTCACCTCAAATTATTGAAATGAGACTTTACTAAAGCCTAGGGGAGAGCACAAAGGAAATAAAAATGAAAAGTTACATAGGTGTAGTTAGTTAATCTGACTTAAAAACAATAGTTCATTCATTCATCATTTATTATCTAATATATCCCAGGCACTCCTGTAGGTCCCAGAGATCTAGAAGTACATGAAACAGACAAAATATTTTTTCTTCATTGTACTTACCTTCTAGTATGAAGACAGACAATAAATAAGATAGATTATGATAGTAGCTGAGGAAATTAATAGATCATGAATAGGAACTGGGTGAAGAAGCAAAGTCATTTTAGATAGGGTAGTCAGAGAAGGCTTCACAGAAAGAATTTAGTGTTTTGATCATATGCTGTGACCTAGAGGAAATCAAAGCTCAATCTCTAAAAACATGCCACCCTTTTGGAGTGCATTCTTTTTTGGCTGGATTATCTTGGCCTTCTTCTTGTGACTACATTTATATGACCCCTGTCCTTATGGAGGGCCCCCAACCTCATATATGCTATTCAAATTTCAGACGCACAGACTATTTTACCTTAAGTTCCCTATCTGGAGAACGAACACAGAAAATGCCAATTCTCTGGAAGGGAGACCCACACTTACACACCACATTTAAGTACAACCCACATTGAAAAGTTTCACTGGGATCGCAGAAGGAGGTTGTTCTGCTATACTTGCTCAATATTCAGATTAAGAATTGATCATTTATCACAAACATTACTGAGATTCCTTGGCTGACTATCTTAGGAATGATTTGAGATGTGCAGCCTTGTGCCTTCACTTGAGACAATAAGGAAGTATGTAACTAATATTTTAAGTTAGAGAGAATGACTTATTTCCACACCTCCTGCTCTTATGAAATGCTTGAGCTCTAGGAAATATATTTCAAAACCATTATCCATCTTCTCTGTTGCAGGCAACTCATTTAATATAGTTTACACATGTACACAATTGCATTTTATTCTGCCTATGTTTAACAATGCAGACCACAGATTGGTTGCAACAATTTGCTATCTTACAAAAGTGTGTATCAAATATGAATGTTTAAGTCACAGATAATTTTTCTTTGTACCCATTGACCAACCTCTCACATTCCTCCCCTCCTGATCCTCTGGTATCAGCTCTTCGGCTCTGCTTCTATTATATTAAATCTTTTTTTAATTCCACATATGAGTGAGATTAACCCTGATTTGATCATTATACCACATATATAGTATCAAAACATCAAATAGTACCTCATAAGTATTTACAATTACAATGTGTCAATGGAAATAGTATAAACATTTTTAAAGATAATTTTCTCTGAATGAACAATTGATCTGTACCATTTTGTCATGATGCCTGTACTTTGGCTTGGATTGTCAAGACTCTTCTCTTCATTTAAAATTTGATAAACTGTGACTTTAAAATGTTTCAGGCCCAGTCTCAAGGAAATTTCCTGTTATGCTACGTAAAATGAAACCATAATAACGGCAGTAATTTCAGAGGACATAGAATATGTGGCTAGAAATACGTAATGTGTGCTTAATAAATGATGCCTAGCCCTTTTAAAGCAGAAAACAAAACTACATTAACTATGATATTTAAAAAAAAAACCCTAAATGTTATGTCATTCGCTCATGTTAGTAAAACGGTTAAAAATTTTGTATTTTCATATGATAAAGACATGTCATATTGACTAAGGACTAACAATATGTCTTAATAAAATAAACTCACCTTGCAAAATACTATGTAGCTTTCTCTACTTTGTTTTAGAGCCTTAAACTAGATTTCATAAACCAGGTTTTTTCAAATATTCTTAACATTTCCTTAATCTTACTACAGACTGTCTTTAATAGTAGAGATCATGGTTATGAAGCTGTGAGTGAAAATTAAGATATTGCTTAAGTGCAAATAATTTCAAAGTGATTCATTTTTGGTCTATTAACATTGTCTAATAGTCTCCTACCTATTCAATTCCTTAGGCCATTGAATTCTCATGTTACGTATTTAAAATAAACTTTAAAAGTAAATTATCTAGAAACTACTTAAAATGTAAAAACATACTGATGTTTTAATAATTAATGAGTAGTCCTATAATGTCTGTGTTCTTAAATATTGAAACTCTGCATTGGTTTATTGTCAAACAGAAATCTATATACTATGTAGTAACTGTACAATTGTAATGCTGTTAAAATTTACGATGAATTCTCCAACACTGCCCTGCAGAGTAACTCTTAACTCAGTAAATACTGAATCCTGGGCAGGAAAAATATTCAAAATTAAGTATTACATTTAAAAGGATTAAAGGAATTAAGATTACTGAACCCCATGAAAATATTAATAAAACACTTATCTTAATGACTGTTATGTGAAGTAGCAAATATCTTAATCCATGACTAAAATCACTGAAAATTACTTTCAAATTTTTTTAATCTAGCAGAAGGAATAAAATTAAACTTATATATTTCTATTTATATCTAAAAATTCAAAAAGTGGAATAAATAAGACAGTAACCTGTTATTAGATTATGAAATACTTTACTGTAAAGTTTATATAACTGAACAAAAGGTATTAGTTTTTGGACACAAGAGTTAACATTCTTTAACTGTCACTGTGCCAAATACTTTGTATACATCATTCTATTTATTTCCTCATAATAATCCCATGAAGTATTAAAAATTATATCTGTTTTACCCTTCAAGAGTAAAGCAACTTATTAAGGGGTCATATAGCTAGCATATGATGTACCTGAAATTCATACTCAGAGGGATCATTCACATGAATGAAATGAATAATCTAAGTCTTCATTGCTTCATGGTTTTCTGCCTAATGCTTTTTAGACTCTAGGATGACATTTTGGTAAAAGGTGATAGCATATCATTTTTTATGTAGCCTTACATAGTTGTGTTAATATTTCCAAAAGTTCAACTCTTAAAATATTTTTGATATACAAAGAAATTAAATGATGATCTAAACAACTTTATAGTCATACTTCCAGAATTTTTCTCTTCATTTTCTGAGATTTTCATAAGATGAAAAAGGACTTAATGCTAGCAGCATCAAAAGACATTCCAGATGAAATCTGAAGACACAAAGGGGCAACGTATTATCTATCAGTATCTACAAATATGTGTACTAAATTGCCACAAACTTAGTGGCTGAAATCCAGACATATTTATTATTTCTCAAGAGTCCAGGGATGGCCTAGCTGTGGCCTCTGCTTCAGGGTCTCTTACATGCCTGCAATTAATGTGTTGACAGGGGCTGCAATCTCATCTCGTGGCTCAACTGGGGAAGAGTCTGCTTCCAATTTTACATGTCAGAATTTAGTTCCTTGAAGATTATCAGGCTGAAACCTGTAGTTCCTTGTCTGTTTGCCAGCATTTTCTTATGTGGCCCTCTCCATAGGGTAGCCTACAACATGGCAGTTTGCTTCACCAATGCCAGAAATGCAGAGAGTAAATAGAGTTCCTGCTAACAAGATGTAATGTAATCATCAAAGTGACACCTCATCATTTTTGTCCTGTTTTCTGGATTAGAAGCAAGTCATAGGTTCTACCTACATGCAAGGGCAAGGAGTCACACCTAGACGTGAATATCAGGAAGTAGGGGTAATAGTAAGCCTTTTTAGAGTCTGCTTTTAGAGTTTTCTTATTTAGTCAGAAAATAATGCGGAACCAAACAAGTAAACAGTCCTTGGAAACAGCCAAATAAAAACCACTTTTTATCAATATATTCCCAAACAATTAAACCAGGAGGCACTTCCTGTAATGCCCACCCACTCTTCTCTATCTCATCTCTCCTACCTTTATATCTCAGCTCAAAGATCACTTTCCTCAGAGAAGTCTTCCCTGACCACCCCTTCCTGACCACCAGTGAATCAGTTGCCTATTCTTTGCATTTATTCTCTATACATCAATCAAATACACTTGTAATCTCACATTTGTTAATTTTTGTGTTGGCTATTTTATTACATCTCAATTAAGCTGATGAGGAAAGAAACTGTATAGAGGTTTTGTGGAAAATTATATCCCCATCACCTAGGACAGTGTGTAACACAAGATGCACGACAAAACATGAGTGAAGGAACAGATGTTAAGGACACTAACCTGGAAGTCAGGAAACCTAGGTTCCACTGTGGACTCTTTCACTTCTTAGCTTTTCTGTTTCACCCAAGTCCAATCATATTTCCAAGTCTCAGGTTATTCATGTGTGAAAGGTCATTTTCTAATGCAAATGGTTAGAATTTTGATGCAATTTTTTGATTTTATACTGTTGTTAATAGTTAAAGTTTTACTGTATTGAATTTTTTTCCCCAGAATCTTTTGGCAGCTGCTGCCTTCATCTTTTGACCAGTGATTTTGAAGTATGCCCAAACAGTTTGCAACAGGCAAAGTTAGAGGATAAGAGAAGTAATGTGAAAAGCTGAAATCAACATTTGTAAATTACATATATTTTAAGAAACACTCCTGATGCTCTTCAGAGTTTGTGCATTTGAATGCCACAGCTATGATATAATTCAAAATGTTTTCCTTTCCCCTAGACAAATGAAAACCTCACCAGAAAACAAACTACATTACACACATGTTGTTTCCTTTCAAGATGTTGGCATCCTGCCTTCCCCTTCAGCTGCCCGATCCCCTCTATGGACACAGAGGGTTTGTTAAATTAAATGGTAGCATAGTCCTAGACCAATGATATCTTGAGACAAATATAAAGCTCTAAAAAAGAAGAGAGGCATGTTAGAATTGTCTATGTAATAGAGAACTAGACTATTATGTAGAAGAATATTTTAGCATTACAATAGTACAGCTGACATGCTTGGCCTGCTTTCATCATGACTGAATGTTACCCTTATTTAGTGATTACTGAGAAGTTCTCATACCAAGCAGTGTTAAGTTCAGTTTTTGAAGTGCAACTTAGGTATGCAATAAATAACTTTGCATTGTTTTCAGTATCAATTCTTTGACATGAGCAGTGCTAGAGGATAAATACTGCATGGGAAACCCAGAAGCAGTATGTTACTCTACCATTCTCTGAAGTCATAGGTCAAACTCACGGTTATTGAAATTTTGCTCATGGATTGTTCCACAGTTAACAGTGCACAGTGTCCCGGAGGTGACTAATGATCCTCCTGTAGCCTTTTCCAGCTTACTCATTTATAGTAGTTTAGGACAGAAGGGGAAAATCGGTTCACAATTGAGGCCATGAATAATTTTTACAACTGTTCTTTCAATCCACAAATTAACATGTTCTCTTAAAACATTTTTTTTTTAATATCAGTTTCTACTGTTCTTAGTAGTGTGTCTTAACTGAGAGACTATGGTTATGGAATTTGTATTTTTCTTTGTTACTGTGTGGCGTATGTGTCAAAATCACCCTGGTACACAAATGTAGATAGGAGAAATGGCAAGTGCAGAGACGTGTGGTGCATAAGTGTCGTGTTTATTAGTACTTTGGTGTTAGAAAAATCCTTGGGCCAAGACCTTAAGTGATACCTGTAGGAGTGCAATTGTGAGACATGTTGGAGGTGATGTATGGTATGCTTCTCATTAAAAAGGCATCTGAGCCAGAGTAAGTGGTTGATTTCCCACTTCATTCATCTGATACACAACAGAAGTACACGATCTCAGAAAATAGCTAGCCTACTCTTCTGTTAGGAGATGATGTGCCTCTTGAGGTACATATCCACAAGAAAACAATAGACATAATGGGTAACATTTAGTGAGCATTTACTATGCATGATGCACTGTTTGAGTGTTTTATATGTTAACTCATTTCATAATCATAGTAGCACTCAGAAAAAGGTGCTATTATTAGCACCGCTGTATAAATAGAAATCTATACATGTTATAAAGAACATTCCTGCTGAAAAAGAAATTGTATGCCCTATGTTTACAGTCTGTCTAGATAGTCAATAATTGACTATTTTGTAGTTATTATTTCCTTGGTTTGAGTTAACATGTACCATAATATAATCTCCAATGCTCCTTGAGTTACTAAATTGTACCAACAATTCACGGTAGTCTTCCTGGGTCATACTGTGTTTTTTCTTTACTAACTCATAATTTTAAAACATAATTAGATTTTCTTACTGCTTTGCAAAACAGAATGCTGACTAAATACAGACTAGACCAATGCACTTTAATAAATATTAAAAATTACTTTTATGATATTCTTTTATTAATGAGACCAACTAATACTTTGAAGCCGATCTTTCATAAACTTATTGCTATCTATATAGCTATATTTATATATTACAAGAGTAATATAAAATGTATATCTAAAGAAGTCCAAATCCCTTTTTCATAAGTATAAGTAGTAATTCTAAGACATAAAAGCAAATATATAGAGATATATTTCTAAAACATACATGTATGTGAGAGAGAATAAGACAGAAGAGAGGGCACATGACAGAGCTCTGCAAATAGTAGTTCAGCTAATATTTAGAGAATGTCTACTGGCATCGGATCCTATTCTAGGAACTGAATGTAAATACACATATCAACAAATATGTGTTTGCTACCATTGCCTTGGTTTAATTAAAACTTTGTGATTAAAACTTACTAATGGAAGAATTTGAAAAGTACATGGAAGGAATTATGTTTTGTTCAAAAACATTGTTCTCTAATGGGATCAATTTATAATTTGCTAGTAACTAATATTTTTGGTTAAATATGGAAAATACAACAAAAGTGCATTTCTCAAAATGTTTTCAATGGAGCACTGTTGTCTCAAATTCTGGAAAGGGGAAAATAAGTCTGGAAAATGCTTTGGTTATTCATAATGCACTTTACCATAGTAAAAGTTCTAAGTCCTGTTTACAGACACCTATTTAACTTTTACTCATTCTTTCCATTAAAATATAAGCAGATCAGAAATGATTAAGGAATAAATATATTTCATCTAATTTAGGCTGCCATCAATTGAAAGATCACCATTATATACCTCTAAGAAAAAATTGTTAAACTATAATGCAAAACTTCCTTTTACCTAGAATTATTTTGTCCCTATTAAAGAAACTCATTTAGACCTAACTAATTCAAAACCAGCTTTTAAATCATACGTCATTCAGGTATATATATAAAAATAAAAATATAAACAAATGAATTGATCAAGCAGCTTTGTTATTTGCAGGTTAACTCTTTTGAATCACTTTTCAATGCAAATTAACTGATGTTCATGTTTCCTACCCACTGTCATTCTCAGTGCCATCAAGATGATTGACAATCCAGGCTTTCTTAAAATCATGTTTCATTATTATGCCTGGGATATTCTTTCAAGTCCCTGAAACCATTCAGGAAATTTTTATCTTGGTACTTTTTTAAGTTTACCAGAAGGGATCAAAGGAAGCTTTTTCAAACAATATCCCCTAATTTAAATGGCCATAATTATCTACTGAAACTGCAATTGGCTACTGATTTTAGAGATGGGAAAACATATTTGCACATGCTAAAGCAGTGACGACTACAATAAAGTTGCTTTCTCACCAACAGCAATGGTAAGATATCATTGATTATAAAACATAGCACTATTTCAGAAAGGTTCAAATAAGATAGTATGTGACATATAACTGAAGAAACAGTTATATCTAACTAGCTTCCTGCAGTACTAGTGATGGATGGGACACAATTTGTAAAGCACTTTAGGAAATATTTTGGTTTATCAGTCAATTGTACACTGAAATCTTCTGGTTTGTATTTAATTGTCAAATCAATAAAGTAACTCATTGTATATCATTACTGATTTTTTATTTCTATGAATTCAAGTTTGTTTGGGATCTTGGATCAATCACATTGATGTCAGATCAGGGAGAATTTGCCACGTGAGTCCTGTCATTCAAGGGATGATAATTACTATATTCTGTACCTAGGAAAATATTTCTCTTTATAGGTTTTTCAAACTTTCTCCAGTTTAATGACCTCATTATAGTAGAGTGAACAAAAGCATGGATTTTTATATTAGAAAAAAGTGAACAACATCTGATCCTACTTCTGCTATTTTCTTAAGTATGCTTAATAAAGTAACCATTCAAAGTCTTAATTCTTTCCTCCTTCAAACAAGAAACAATGATAACAGATAGAAATGCTATATCGACTTAATGAGACTGTGTATCCAAAAGTGCTTACTGTAGTCTGGAACATGAAGTCCCTTAAGTAATACTTTATCTGTTGTTCCAATACTTCTGGTGCCTAACTAAACCATACTACTGCATGGTTGGATAGATGAGTGTCCTCTTTCAATAATGATTCAATATGGCTTTCTACGTTCTAAATTCTTATGATACATGGGAAGAATATACAGGGATACCTCATCAATTATAAAGTTAGCAATGTTTGTCAGATATAGCGAGTCAGTTGCTAAGGACAAACACAGCTTTTCCTGCTTCTGAGTCCACAAAAGAAATTACTCTTGAGATTTCTAATAAAAACAAAATGCAAACAATAGCAACAACATGTATGATAAGATAGTCAAAGGCCTCAGCATAGCACAAAATGCTGGTACAGTAACAAGTTTGGGGTCACTATTTTTTTGTACTGACTCTCAATGTCTTACCAAGACACCAGAAATTCAGTCTTAGGTCCTGCTGCTCGCTGCACAGAAATTCAATCACCAAGACAATTAGTATTGCCAGGAAAGAAGACTTGAAATCAGTGATGCAGCTGAGGAGATGGGAGATAGTCTCAAATTCATCTCCTCAACTGACTAAAATCAGGGATTTATATAGCAGGCGAAAAAAATGTAACCGTGTGTGGGAAAACAGAATGAGGAAGGGGTAAAGAGAAGTCGATCCAAAGGAAGCAGGTGGTAAATAAGGCAATCATGATGGGGTCAGTTGTCTGTCATCTCATTGTCCACATGTGGTGATCTGGTAAGTTTCAGTTCCTTGATACTATCTGGGTGGCCTGACGGTTGGTTTTCTGAGAAAGGACTCAGATAAGACAAATATAACTTTCTCAAGTTTCAAGACTGGGAGGGTCAATTTTTATGCTTATTCAGAAGAAATGATAAGCATCAGTTCTGTGGGACAATTGGGCCAGTTTCAAATGAACACCAATATCATAATTCCAAATCCTCATTTAGACTTGATAGAGGTCAAAATAATGCTGAAATATACAGCTATATATTAGACTAAGTTAATTCTAGATAGAATTTTGATAGCCTACACACTGTTCAGTCTATGTTTGCCTCAATGGATATCAAATTGTTCTTTATTTTAAAAGGCTACTGCAAATATTCACTTTTGTTTTCCATGTTCTCATTGATCTTGGACCAAGCATTTGAATACGAGATCTTTAATGTCAAATCGAACTGAAGTTTGAGGTAATTGCCTAGAAAACTCAGTCTCAAGACCTGCTCTAACTTTTGACTGTGGATATTAGAGTTAAATAAAGTGAAAGTTGTCTGATAATCCTCTTCCTGTGTGACAGCTCTGTGCGGAAGCTATGATTTTATAAAATTCATTATCTCATTTTTATGCCATTAAAATAAAATTGCAGTAATAATAGTAAATGATAAATTCAACAGATAATCACTATATATTATTAGCTGGAATGGGCCATCAGCCAGTTAATGTAGTTATGTCCACTGACATTCTAATGAGAAGTTATGAGCTTGGGCAATTTGTATGCACATAGGGAATAGATAAAAAGGTAGATTAAGGGAATAGTTTTAAATTTAAAAACAGCAATGATAATTCCAAGAAATCTCCTAAACCTCTGAAACAATACAGTATTTATTTATGTACTTAAAGACTTACTCATATTTTTAATTGAGAAGTTTTAGCGGTAATCATAAGGCACAATGTGATTTTTTGAGATTACATATACAGACCCAAACAGTATGGAATAAATAAATCAAGCTAATTAACATATCCATAACCTTGTTTACCTATTATTTTTAGTGATAAAACATTAGAAACTTAATGTCCTACTTATTTTAAAATGCACAATGCATCATTGTTGACTATAGTCACCCGATGAGCAATAGATCCCAAAACCTATTTCTCCTGTCTCTCTGAAATTTTGTACTCTTTGATTAACAACTCCCCATTCCTCCCTCCTCATGCCTATAGCCTCTGGTAACCATAATTCTATTCTTTACTTCTGTGAGTACAACTGTATTAGATTCTACACATAAGTGAGATCACGTGGTATTTGTTTTTCTGTGCCTGGTTTATTTCACTTAACATAATGTCCGCCAGCTTCATTCATATTATCAAAATGATGGGATTTTCTTCCTTTTTAAGGCTAAATAGTGCTTCACTGTGTAGAATACAACATTCTCTTTTTTCATCTGTTGATATATATTTAGGTTGATTCCATTTCTTGGCTATTGTGAATAATGCTGCAGTGAACAAGTGACTGCAGATATCCCTTTGACATATTGATTTCATTTCCTTTATATAAACCCAGAAGAGGAATTACAGCATCATGTGGTAGTTCTATTTTTAGTTTTACAAGGAAGCTCCATACCGTTTTTATAATGGCTGTACTAATTTATATTTCCATCAACAATATCTAAGAATTCTCATTTCTCCACATCGTCTCCAAAACGTATGTTTTATATTTTTGATAAAAGTCACTCTAACAGGTGTGAGGCGATACCTTATTGTGGTTTTAATTTGCACTTTCCTAATGATTAATAATATAAGCATTTTTTTTTCACGTGTTTATGGGCCATTTGAATGTCTTTTTTTGATGCATGTTTGTTCACAACCTTTGCCCATTTTTAATCAGGTGTTCTCTTGTTTTTGAGTTGTTTGAGTTTCTCACATATTTTAGATTTTAATCCCTTGTCAGATCCATGGCTTACAAATATTTTCTTCCATTTAGTAGGCTTTCTCTTCACTTTGTTAATTGTTTCCTTTGCTGTGCAGAAGCTTTTTATTTGAAGCTATCACACTTGTCCATTTTTGCTTTTGTTGCCTGTGCTTTTACAGTCAAATTGAAACAATTTTTGTTCAGACAAATATGAACTATTTTCCCTGTGTTTTCTTTTAGTATTTTTACAGTTTTAGATCTTAAAATTTAAAATTTTAATACATTTTGATTTGATTTTTTATATTTGGTGTAAGACAAGAATAAGATCTAATTTCTTCTTTTGCATGTGGATCTCCAGCTTTCCCAATACCATTTATGATTTGATTTTTAGATGTAATAGAATACAATAATTGCTAGCTGGATTAACAATGGCTTATGATATTATTATTATTTTAAAAAGGAGAAAAATGCAGATTCTTATTCATGAAGTTCTTAATTACCATTATTGAGAGTAAATAACAAAGTTCACTTTCTATTTGGAATTTAGAAAATATCACAAAAAGTAAATTATTAGCTTAAACTGTATATACTGGTCTGCTCCTGTAATGTGAATATATATCATTAATATGATATACATAACAGAATTTATATTCAACCTCATTGTTTTGACTGTTAAAGAAAAGGGCTTTATCTCAATTTTTTATTATTTCACATATTTTAATTATTCTGTATAATAAACGTACATTTGGCTTATTAACATTTTTCCATATTCTTATACGACATAATTATTTTAATACAAGAGTTGTATTTTGTCAACCAGATATAACTTCAATTTACTTAAGCATTCTTTTTGTTTTGTTTTATTTTTGTTTTGGGGGTGTGGTTTTTTGAGATGTGGTCTTGCTCTGTCACCCAGGCTGGAGTACAGTAGTACCATCTCGGCTCACTGAAACCTCCACCTCCTGGATTCAAGCAATTCTCCTGCCTCAGCCTCCCAAATAGCTGGGATTACAGGCACCCACTACCATGGCCAGCTAATTTTTTGGTGTTTTTAGCACAGATAGGATTTCACCATCTTGACCACGCTGGTCTTGAACTACTGGCCTCAGGTGATCTGCCTACCTCAGCCTCCCAAAGTACTGGGATTACAGACATGAGCCACCATGCCCACTTAAGCATTATTTATTGAAGAAAAATTTCCCCTTTAAGTTACGCTGCAATATGTATTCTTGTACATGAAATTGTAAGCTTTAGCATGCAATTAGAGTATTCTTTCTTCAGGTACTTTGATTTTAGAGAGACAGAACTATTAGACTTAGTAGGCATCTACTAGTGGAAGAATTTAACTGAAATAATTATAGTCATTGAAATGCCAGGGGTTTGGTCTAAGGCTTGCCTCACAGAAATCCAATCCTGAGACAATGAGTATTGCCAGGAAAAAAGGTTTTAATTGGTTGCTGCAACCAAGCAGATGGGAGAGCAGTCTCAAATCCATATTCTCAAGTGACTAAAATTAGAGATTTATATAGCAGCAAAAAAATGTAATTATGTGTAGGGAAAACAGGAATTAGTGAGGGGTATTAAAGAGGAGCTAATCAACAGGAAGCAGTTGGTTGGTTTAGGCAACATGATGAGTGAGGGGGTCTGGTGTCTCACTGTCCATATGCAGTGATCTGGTAAGTTTCAGTTCTTTGAAAATGTCTGGGTGGCCTGATAGTTGGTTTCCTAAGAAAAGAACTCAGATAAGACAAATACAATTTTCTCAAATTTTAAGACTGAGAGAGTAAATTTCTATGTTTATATAAAAATACATAAATATCAGTTCTATGTGACAATTGGGCCAGTTTCATTATGATCTTCCATCTAATATCTATTTAAAATTTAAAACATGATTTCTCTAAACAGTGAATTTAATACTACAGTGCAATAGACTTATGAATAAAAGCTTTTTTTTTTTTTTTTTTTTACTTTTCAGGGGGAGTCTGGCTCTGTTGCCCAAACTGGAGTGCAGTGGCAAGGAGGTTTCTTGTACAGATTATTTTATCACC
>NW_012120932.1:434796-517460 GCF_000951035.1 Colobus angolensis palliatus
ACTTTTCAGGGGTACATGTACAAATTTGTTACATGAGTAAACTTATGTCAAGGAGGTTTCTTGTACAGATTATTTTATCACCCAGGTATTAACCCTAGTACCCATTAGTTATTTTTCCTGATCTTCTCTCTCCTCCCACCCTCCATCCTCCAATAGACTACAGTGTGTATTGTTCTCCTCTATGTGTCCACATGGTCTCATGAGTTAGCTCCCACTTATAAGTGAAAGCACATAGTATGTGGTTTTCTGTTCTTGTATTAATTTGCCAAAGATAATGGTTTTCAGCTCCATCCATGTTCCTACAAAGGACATGATCTCGTTCTTTGTTGTGGCTGCATAGTATTCCATGGTGTATATGTATCACATTTTCTTTATCCAGTCTATCACTGATGGGCATTTAGCTGGATTCCATGAAAAGACAGCTTATTTTTAAAAATATAGCAACCCATAAATTTTATCATTTAGCTATTAATAAAACCTGCAAATCTGGAGTTAATTAAAATACTCTTTTGTTGGTACTCATTATGAATCTTTACTTCATTGTCAAAGCCTTTACATGACTTTTGCAAGTCCCATTGAAAGACTTGCCTTAAAAACTTACAAATTTTTGCCACAGCATGTATCACCTTCTAATGTATTTACTGTTTATTTAGGTCTTTCTCTAGTAGAATATAAACTCCATGGAGGAAGATAATTTTGTTTTGTTCACAGATATATCCCAAGTGCCTAGAAAAGTCCCTGGTACAGAGCTTGACCAGAATAAGTATCTGTTACTAATCTTGGCTTGGCCTATGCTTTCCATCTTTAGTCAGTCTTCTGTTTTACTCTCACACTTTATATCTTTCCATATGTGGATTTATCTTACTTCTATATTGGTGTCACTTTCATAGGCCTTTGTTGTATGGTAGTCCCAAAAACTCCAGGCTTAACTCATCTATACAGCTACCCAGTTCCACAAGAAATAGTTTCAACTTTCTAATAGTCCTAGTATATTCTCAAGGGTATGCTTTTATTAGGCTGACTGGTTTATTTGCCCATTCCTGAGTCAGTCATTGTTATCTGGGTAATGTGTAAAGTTGAGAAATAGAATGCTCTTGTTATTTTGGGTGCTAATCAAAATCTGGACTGAGCAAAAGTAGGATCCCTTGGAGCTTGTTAGAAATATGGCCCTCACTCAAGACCAACAATCAGTTTGCATTTTAACTAGATTTTCTGGTGATATGCCTTAGTCTGTGCCCACAGATGGAACTGGAAGAGTGAGGAAGGCAATGAAACCAGCCCCACCCAAGCTGGAAGTGAAGTGGGAGTGATGTCCCAGAGAAAATTCAAGTGCTTTTACCAGAGGACAGAATGGATGTCAGGCATGCAAAACAACAGCTATCCAGTGCAATATATAGTGTGTATTAAGTAATTATTATATTCTAGTCATTTGTATTAAGCATTTTTCAGGCATTAGTTATTTAGTAGTCACAATATCTTGTAAGATATTATCAGGTAGGATACCTTATCTTTCAAAAAAGGAGATAACACATCCAAAGTTTTTGTTGAGAAGGCAATAAGTGATCTATAATAAGATATCAGATAATAATAAGTGCCATGGAAAAAAATTAAGCATTATAGAGGGATAAAGACCCAGGAAGATGAGAGAAAGGGATCAATTTCAATAGTAAGGTCAGAATAAACCTGAAGAAGTAAAATTTGAGCAAAGACTTGGACTAAGTGAAGGACAACTTATGAAAGTTACAGGGTAACACCATTACAGACAGAAAAAGAAGTATAAAGCCTTGAATTGTTGAATTATGATGAATTATGAACTTGGAATGTTTGAAGAAATGTAAAGAATGAAATATGGGGCTAGAATGAAGATGTTACTGAAACACAGGGGTTCTGTCTACATCCTGCTGCTTGCTGCACCAGAAGCCAATCACCAAGACAATCAGTATTGACATGGAAGAAGGCTTTAATAGGTTGCTGCAGCCAAGGAGATGGGAAATCAGTCTCAAATTCATCTCCTCAACCAACTAAAATTAGGGGTTGATAAAGCAGGAAAGAAATGTAACCATGTATGAGAAACCAGGAATTAGGGAGGGGCAAGGAAGATAAATTGATCAACAAGAAACAGGTGGTTAGGCAGTCATGACAGGTGTGGGGGTCTGGTGTCTCACTGTCCAGACATGGTCATTTGGTAAGTTTCAGTTCCTTTATATTATCTGGTTGGTTTCCTGAGAAAGGAACGTAGATAAGACAAATGTAATTTACCCAAGTTTCAAGACCAGGGGGGCCATTCTTTCATGTTTATTAAAAAAAAAATAAAAAAAAAATAAACATCACTTCTATGGGACAATTGGGCTGGTTTCAAAGTGAGTATAAATGAATTCAAAAAGCTAGTCAAGAGCTATTTTCTGAAGGATCTTCAGGCAATGGTTAAGAGACATTCAATTATTCTTAGTATTATGGAAAATCACAGTACACTTTTGAGCAGGGGAGTAACGTGATTTGATTTGTATTTTAAATATATTGACTAAGGAACAGGCAATAGTGAATAAAATATAGGTAGAGGAATGTAAAATGTTTCCAAGGTAGTTAGGAGACTATTGCAATGCTAGTGTAAGCAAAAGATGGGAGAAGTTAAGACCAGGATGGTAACAGTAGAGTGGCTGAGGATATATTGTGAAGGAGAACCAACAAGAATTCCTACGAGTTAAAAATGTATATGTGTGAGGGAAAGAAAATTATTTGTTTTTCCTTGAGAAAATCAGTGGATATTTGTGCTAGATGCCAAAATGAAGAACCTTGGAGATGGAGCAAGTTGGAGAATCACATTTTTGACTTGTCAAATTTGAGATGCCTAGTATAGATTCCAATAAAATTGTTGGGTAAACAATGTGAGTAACCTACTTTGAAGAGGTTTGAATTGGAGATAAGAGTTTGGGGGACAAGTAAGATTACGTATCAAACCATGGATCTGAATAATCTAATTCAGGCTCTACAGTCACTAAATCATACAGTATAAGAAAAGTCTCTCCATTCTGTAGCTGCACCCACTGGGATACAAGTCCTCCTCAGTTCCTGTGGTAAAGGAAAAGAAAGCTCTCATACTTCCTTTCCTATGTTTAAAATCAGAAGTGACATAACCCCTTTCTCTCACAGTGTATTGGCCAGGACCAGTTAGATGTCCCTGCCTAACTGCAGCGACCTGAGAAATATGGGGGAGTACATAGAGGGTTTGTGAGGACTGTTGTCTCTTGACATGTCTCACTTCTAAGAAGAAAAGTATGGATGCAGAGAGAAAAAGCCATCCTCACCAAAATGTTAAGATAGCCCACAGTATTTCTTTGTGCATTTCTAAAGGTAATTTAGCATAATTATCTAGGAATAGAACAAAAGCAGGTTGTGGTGGAAATGCCAAGGGGTGGCTTAGAGGTGATAGGATAAGAAGGCTTTTGCTTTATTCAATCATCTCTATAATTCTCCACTAGCCACTTTTTGCCAAATCCGAAGTGGACAATTAATGTTTTCTCTGACCTTATGTAAAATGGTATGCAAATGAAACTTTAAATTTTCATTTCAATCAGATAACTGCTCATAAAAACCTTCTAGGACTTTATCTTTTAGAGCAGGGGTTGGCTAGTATGACCCATGTGCCAAAACCAGCTCGCGGTTCCTTTTTTAAATACCCAAGATCTAATTTTAAGTAGTTGGGGAGAAGTCAAAAGAGTAATATATCATTACGTGAAAATTATGTGAAATTCATATTTCATTGTCCATAAATAAAGTTTTATTGGAACACACATGCACAAAGAAACCCTTCTAGGAAGATATTACGGAGCCAGAACTACCAAATCTTAACATGATGAAAAAGGGAGGATGTTGATATTAAATAAGCCACCTCAATTAAATCCACCCACCTCAAAAATGAAAACAGAACAGTAAAATTGACTGTTGAATTAAGTCCTCTGAAGATACAGTGTTTCGCCTCCCCACCAGGCACAATGACATCTCTTTATATGATTTTGAGGACTATGTATTCAATTATTTCAACTGCAATAATACTTAATGAGAAATTCTTCTAGTGATTTACTTTATAAATACTAAATTGTTTTAAGCCTCTTATTTTGAAGGTTGCATTCCTGATTGGAAGTTCTGAATAGAATTATTTTGAAAGCAAATATTTATCTGTTTAAAAACCTCAAAGACCTTGTTGTTTTCTATCCAAACACTAGCTAGGAAAATCAATATTTTCTCTTGGAAGGAAATGGTTTGGCTGCTTCAGGATCAGAATGCTTTCTAATAATACTATGGCATTTAATTTTGAAAACACAAAAATTCTTAAAAGACAAGGGGGTTGGAACTAGTGAGTGATGAGTTTTGGGAGTGTTACTGCTTTGGAAAATAGTGTCTTGGTAATGGCATTAGTTACAGACATTTAGATTGTCTAAACACTTGGTCTTATTTTAGAGAACAACTGATTGTCTTTGTTACTTGGTTGGGATAGAATATCCTAAATACTAGGCCATTTTGTGCTGTGCCGGCATGTTGCATAGTGGCCTTAAAGAAGAGAGTTAAACATTGAAATATTTTCAGAATAATCTAAGAAATAATTGCTGTATTGTCACAGTTATTAGTTATTTCAATAAATGCCAGTTTTAATATAAGGAGCAAACCAAGTTGTCATATATTTTTATATAAAAATTAGTAGCATTATTATTTCTCAACTAGAAAACATTCTTTTATGATTTTCAGTGGAAATATTCATTTAAATGTCAAATATTCTATTATGTGAAATAAAATTAATCATTTTTCATATATACATGTGAATATATTCCTGTTCATTTGTTTGTTAGTTTCTTTACACTTACATGTTTACTAACTTTTCTAGGACTGGGGTAGCTTAGAATAACTCAATAAATCAATAAAACATAAGTTTATGGTAACTAGATAGAAGTTCAAGAGAAAGAATATATGTGCAGTCTATTTGAATATTTTATACAAATTTCTCATAAAATCTACAGGTGGTGAATAAGTGACTCTAGGGAAAGTATGAATATTAACAAAAACATTGGAGCTACTAGAATTTTTTATTAAGGAGAAACAGACATATTACACAGTTCAGTTAAGCTTTATGAGCTACTAAATACCAACTTACATTTAGTTAATTATTCAATCTAAGTAGTACAAGTACTTGGTGATAAATATTTACATTTTAAAAGTCATAACCAATGGGAGAAGTGTTATTTATATCTATTTAATGTACTAATTCTATGGTAGTAAAAATCCAGTGTAGTAGCAGCTGCATATGCAATTGAATTTGCTGAAATTATAAAGAAAAAAACTGAGAGCAAAGTAAATAGAGTAAAACAGTACTAAAACAAAAATAGCACAAACTGATTTGTGTTTCTCTGAAAAATTCCAGGTGTTGTCAAAGTGGATTATGGAGATGTGTCAGTCAGAAAAACACTAAGAGAAAATCTGAAGTGTAAGCCCTTTTCTTGGTACCTAGAAAACATCTATCCGGACTCCCAGATCCCAAGACGTTATTACTCACTTGGTGAGGTATGAATTATTTATTTCGGTTAAGTTATAAATATATTTTGCAAATGGAGCAATTTCTAAGGAGCTCAGTATTTTTTATGTTATGAGAATGCTGTAAGGGATTTTTAATTAGATCTATTTTAAGTAACTTCTCATATTTCAAGGACCATAAAGTCTTCATCATAAGGAATCATAAAAATGAGCAGAAATTTTAAGATTGAACAAAAAAATTTTTTTGGTTCCAACAGTACTAAAACTTTTGGTCATTTACACTCTTAAAATTTACTGTGTACTCCAAACACCTTTTGTTCATGTGGGTTAGAACTATGATTAATATTTACTGTATTTAAATTAAAATTGAGAACTTTAAAACCCATTTTTTTACTAAACATTATGTAATAAGCAATTACATGTTAATGTAAATAACATATTTTTGAAAAGTAAATATATTTTTCCCAAGCAAAATCAAGTAATTATAAGAGACTACCATTGATTATATTTTTGTAAATTGCATTAATGTCTGTCTTAATAGAAGATAGCTGGATTGTCACATATGCTTCAGTATTCAATCTATTGCAGTACAAGGCAGTCTATTACAATAGCCTCTAGAAAACTCTTGTATACTCAGGAGAATGTGAAAGTGAAAGCTGAAAGTAATATCTTGGTACTATAACAAAAGTGGTGTTGACTTTTTAGACACTCTGAAAACCATTGATCTTCACCATTCTTTTCTACATATATATTTTATCTCAAAATACAAAAGTGACTTCATTATAACTATACAAACATATATATAATGTACGCATAATATATTTATAATATATTCATACATACAGATATATAATCCTGCATTCATCTTGTAGATTGATTATATATAATATATATTTCTATATATCATATATATATCTAAACTGATCAAAATAAGAATTATATTTCCTTTATGAATTATATCCTCCATATGGATAATTTTCCACTTAATAGGAATCAAAGCTACTTTAATATTGGTTGTGATTAAAGCATTTCAAGAGCAATAAATAGATGGGGCGCGGTGGCTCTTGCCTGTAATCCCAGCACGCTGGGAGGCCAAGGTAGGCGGATCACAAGGTCAGGAGATCGAGACCATCCTGGCTAACACGGTGAAACCCCGTCTTTACTAAAAATACCAAAAAAAAATTAGCCGGGCGTGGTGGCGGGTGCATGTAGTCCCAGCTAGTCAAGAGGCTGAGGCAGGAGAATGGCGTGAACTTGGAAGGCGGAGCTTGCAGTGAGCTGAGAGAGGGCCACTGCACTCCAGCCTGGACGACAGCGAGATTACATCTAAAAAAAGAAAAGCAATAAATAATGCACTTCGGAAATAATTATCAAGTAAGCATGTTCTTAGATTTAAAATTCCATTGTTGTAGGTCATAATGGTAGACTATCTGAAAATTTATATGGCACAATCTAATACTTTTTTGAGTCATCTGCCTTAATGCTCTGTAACTTTATAAACATACCTTACTTACAATTAACTAGAAAAAAGTAAAGAAAAAATATATTTGAGGTGACTGGAGCCCTAGCTGAATCGTTTTTAATGACTGATTTATGTGCCATCCTCATGCCCTATTGTCCAAGTCTCCACTTCCTTATTAGCCATGTAAATATCTCTCTATAGAGCTTGATTTACATATATTTAACTTTAATCTGAATAACGTAGTGAAAAATTTCATGTGTAATAACATTGATGTTACCACTTTCTAAGTGTAGGACTTTAGACTCGTCACTTAGTCCTGTGCCTCAAAGTATTTTTTTTTTTTATTGGACAAGAGGGTATTGTTGCTATCATTTTCAACTATGTAACATCCTCATGTTGGCACTGATCTCACAGGGATTTATATTTAATGCAGAAAACATACGACGGTGCTTTTAAAATTGAACAGTCCTTGCATGTTAGTTATTATAAACCACTGAAGATCTCTGATAAAATATGTAGTATCCTTATCACTTTATTGAAAATTTGTTTGAACATTGATGAACCTGACTGTATCCTCAGAAGAAAGGAAGTTTTATATTCTTATTATAAAATGTTTCTTTCACTGTCGCCAGTGGACCCAAATCATTAGTAAACATCGATTTCTTTTTCTAAAAGGAGGAATGACCAAGGGCTGTAACAGGACAGAAATGAGCAAAGAAGACTTTTGGAAATTCTCTGGGGCCACCAAGGTGACTCCTGAGAAAGACTCAGGGCGCTGTAACAGAACTAGATGTTTACTTCCAAGTTAAAAATCCAATTTTATGCTGTCCTGCACTACATCAAGGAAACCTAATTCACTTTCTAAATTGTAAAAATAAAATATAGTGTGGGCAAATTCCTTTGCACAAACTACTAATTTCCAATTAGTTATCTTTTACAATGGATCAGGTGACCATATTTTAATCTGTAGAAATACTTTATGAAAAGATTTTAAAGAGAGGAATTGAGCCTTTCGTAGTATCTAAAAGAGGCAGTATGGCGTATTGAAAACATTCCAGCCCCTGAAGCCAAGAATAGGAGGGTTCAAATCCTAGCCTTACAGCTTTCATTTTGAGTGGTGTTAAGTATCCTCTCTACTACCTCTGTCAACAGAATAAAGATAATAATACTGGGTTATAGTGATGACTGAAGACATAAAACATATAGCCCAATGCCTAGCAAGAAAAGTAGCGCACCAGTAGTTACAGTTATAGTTATTATAGCTACCGTTTATTGATTTCCTATGCCAACAGTTATTCTAGGTGCTTTAGATGAATTACGTAAAAATTAGAACAACTTTCATGACTTAGGTTTTATTATTGCAGGATTAATAAGGAAACTGACACACAGAAAGTTTATATGCTTGGCCTGTAGGTCACACAGCTAGTTAACTATTGAAATTAGGAAAAATTACATGCTAGTCCAACACTAAGGCTCACCTTTTCTTGTAACTAGAAGGAGAAATAGATGATTTTATTATATTTTAATCATTCAAAATGTTTTTATTAAATAAGAGCATGAAGCTGAGTGTGTTGGCATGTGCCTGTGGTCCCAGCTAGTCAGGTGGCTGAGGCAGTAGTATGACTTGAGCCGGGAGTTCAAGACCAGCTGGGTAACATAGTGAGAACCCATCTCTATTTAATACAAATAAAAAAAGAACTTGAGCTATGTCTTAGTCCCTTAGGGCTGCTATACCAAAATGCCTTAGATTGGGTAATTTATAAATAATTTATTTCTCACAGTTCTGGAGATTAGGAAGTCCAAGACCAAGGTGCCAGCCAATTTAGTGTCTGGGAAAGGCTGGCTGCTTCCAGGATGGCACATTGTCACTAAGTCCTCATATAGAAAAAGAGGCAAATGATATATCATCACATGGACAAGGGGCAAGACAGCTCGCTTCAACCTCTTTTATAAGGGCACTAATTCTATTCATAAGGATGAAGCCCTCATGACTTAAACACTTCCCAAAAGGCTCCACCTCTTGAATCTTATGATTCATAGTTAGACATGTTATCTCTTGGGCCACCATTCCTCTTGGCTCCGCCTCTTAATACCACTACAATGGGGATTAGATTTCAACATGAGTTTTGGATAAATGCATTCAGACCGTATCAAACTAAGCCTTTTGTTATATGTTGCAAATGCAAAGTCAAATAAGGAAAGACCTTTACTCTTAAGCCTTTCTACCAAAATAGGGATGCGGAGGTAGGTAGGGCAAGAGAGAATCAAACAGGTAAAGAAATTCAGTAGAAGTAAAAGATGCCCTGCATGAGTTACATGATATGCTGTAACGGCTGTTTAAAAAACCTGATACATTTAAAAGATACAGTAAGTTCTGTGCTTTCTGAAGTATTAATGTACTGTAGTTTTCCACTTTAAAACTAGCCTTAAAGAAATGCAATCCAGCATCTGTTTCCATGGAAACAGAAGGACAAATTCACCAAGCACTACCTCCTAATTCAATTTTGCATGGCCATGTACGCATAATTTAAGATGGACATTTTGATAATGAGTTAGAGTTGAACTGTTAATGAACAACAGTCATTTACTAAAGCCTTTTCCTTCTCACTGCCTGTTATTAACCTTTATTGGAAGAATGTAAAAAGATATTTTTCCTTATGTATAAGGCACTTTCTCTTAAATAGAGTCCCAAAGCAATATCAAGTGTTCAAGCTACTTGTCATCAAAACAAGAACAATATTTCTTTGCAGTATATGAAACTAGTAGGCCTTACAAAACCTAAAAAGTTAGCACCAGGTGGCCCTAGATAGGGTCCCACCCTGCCTAGATAGGGTCCCACCCTGCCTCGATAGTGTTCCACCCTGATAGGGTCCCACCCTGCCAATTCCGGGAAACAACCTCATGAGGTCCCACCCTGCCAGTTCCAGGGGTCTCACCCTGCCTCGAAGTTCCCGGAATTATCAACTCCAGGAAAGAACCTCATAAGGTCCTGCTCTAACCAATTAAACCAAGACCCCTTGCTCAGGCTATAGCTAGACCCAATCATTTTACGCCTTAAGCTTTGTTTGAATTTCGCGCCATAAGCTGTGTTTGAACTTGTGTTAGCCTATATAAACAGCCTGTAACAAGCAGTCGGGGTCCCAGGACCAACTTAGAGCTTGGGACCCTAGCGCGCTAGTAATAAATAACTCTCTGCTGTGAACTTCGTGTCGGTGATCCTTCGCGACGACCCCTGCCCAGGAGGGAATCGAGAGTTCGGTTCCAACATATATTCATTTGTACTTCTCACTGAATTTGAAATGAAATTGTGTGGCTTTAACAATTCATATATTTTTCACTTCAATGTTTCTCAAAGTCTATTTAATATTGCTGTGTATTGGTGAATATAAATGTTTCCTTGTCAATTTCTTTTTATAACTTTCCTTGCTGTGTTGGAATATATAGAGGCAAATACGGTATTCAGTTTCTCCATTATATACCATCACCAAAGTCAATAGTTATTGATATCAGATATCTGTATCTTAATTTATTTTATGTTTGCATCTTACTCAAGCAATTGAAATATTACTTTATCCAGCCCACGAATTACATGCAGTTTCCAATGTGAAGTTAAAAGCTGTGCAATTGCTTTGAACTAAAACCTTTAAGTAAGTTAATGAAGCATGTGTCTTTTAGACTCAGTAAGCAGATCATAATGGAATAAGGAAGTTGAGCTCTTTGCAGCATTAAATTCTCTCTTAGCTAGCCCTGAAGCTTATGTAGATTTAACAGGCTGGGTTCTGATCTTGTAAATGTAAGTATAAGACTGAAAGAAATGGCATTCTAAAATAGAATGTCTCAGCCCAAATTTTTGGGTTATGACAGGCTTTCTGAAAAAAAAAAAATTACATTGTGAACTAAAATTGAACACAATCTGAGGGCAAATGAAGGAGATGAGGATTTCAGGAGCCAAGTGACAACTCTTGGTGCTTAAAATTTGCATTTGCATGTTGCTTTGAAGATGTTTTGACATTAGTGTATGCATTTTGTATTGTGTACTTGACCTCAGGATTTCTTTTTCCTCTTGTATCCTTTAGCCATAGTAAGTAGTTAAAGTTCTTGCATATATTGTTATTGTATTCCTTAAATATTGCTGAAGGGCAAATTTAAGTAATGAAAAATAGACATCCATGCTGCTAGGCTGCAGAGATTAAGGGTAAAATCAGTTACTGCCAAATGCAGAAGCTAAAACGCTTAAACGTTTACCTTTCTGTTGGTAATCAGATCTATTTATAGATTCACAGTCTTCTTGGCCCTTTAATAGGATGACCAGCAAGAAAGCCTTATTTTAGGTGACTTATATAAATGTGGACATTTTTCTGTTCATTTTATTTCCAACATTCTTGGGGACTCAGTAGCTAATTTTTTTCCCAGGATTTCTGAATATGTGTATGTTTAGGGAGAATATGTCACCCTTTATTGGATGGCTACCTTAAAGTATGTTGGGCTAGGTAACTCACCTGTGAACAAAGCGTGCTATTTTTATTACCTGAAAATATTGTATTTTTTTAACTTCATATTTCTAATAAACTAAAATTCATTCTAATTTTATTACTTAAATGTGTATTGGCACAAACAGCTGCAACAAACCATATGCCAGTTTGTCATTTACTGAATTCTCTCAGGATTTTGGTTGTTGCTGTTTTTGTTACCAACCAAATAAATTAAATTGTTTATTTTTCTATGTTCTTTACTTTTGGGGGGAAGGGATTTCAGGTATCAGATAAGAATAATTTTTAAATCTCACAGTCATTAATCAAAGACCTTCTAAATCCAGGTCTGCATAAGTGAAGTCAACTTGAATTGTTTCCATATACAGATTTTGTTCTCATCTTTCTGATTTATTCACAATTAGATTAAACAGAAATATACTTTAAATGCATATCCACAAGAGCAATCATATTATGGAAATATTAACATTAAGCTGTGGAATTCACTGCAAATGTGCTTATTTCCATCTTTACAAAGAAAAGAGAAAACAAATGAGGTTGACATTTGTAAAATAATGATAAAAAGTAACAATGTGCAATTGAAGAATAAGCATATGTTGGGGTAATTAAAGTAAAATAATGCTAGTTTGAAGTCGTTAGAATGGATTTAAAAGAGTTTTTAAAATGCAAAGATTGGTGGCAGGGGCGTGGAGGAGTATGTATCTCTGTTTTAGAAATGGAGTTCTCATTGCTACTTGCTTTTACATTCCAGCAGAGGGAGCAAAAGCTAATGAACAAATTATATAAGTGGTAAGAACATTACCAATGATGCTGCAATGCACAGAAACATTTAGAAAGTCTTGCTGATTTCAAATATCAAAACACAAGTGGGAAAAATGCCCTCAAGTTTATGTCACTAAGAATTGTTTTCAAGCAATAAAAGATTATGTGTAAACACAGAAATCTCAAAGCAGACAGCCAATTAAAGTTAAAACTATCTTGGCCTTGTGCCATACATTCAAAGCTCTACCATAACATAAAGAATGAGTCAAAAGAGTTTACCAGATCTTAGAGCTACCAGTGTGCTCTACTATTTTGATTCAAGTTCTAGAACAGACTTTGTAAAGAATTTTTAATAAAGTTCTTTAGTTGTTGGTTGCTTTGATTTTTCTCAGGATTAATGACATGACCAAGCCATTGTTACTGTCAGGTAATATGGTACCAGCGATAGAATTGCATCTTTTCTGAAATTTCACTTCTTCCCTTGAACAACATTCTTTGTGAGTATATATTTGAGGTCTCAAGGCGTTCTTAGAAAAGTTCTGATTTTAGAATATTTGATTATCCTTTACATCTCAAAAGATGAGATGCATAGTTTCAACTCTCCCATATGCTAGTGTTGAGGTACACATTAAGATTTGTTTGCTGAGAATCGTTAGAAAACACCAGTGACCATTTTTGTATTTTGAAGACAATACAGCAGATGCCTACAGGGTTGGGCTCGCTCGCTTGAGAACAATCTATGTGCTTCTATCTGCCCTGGAGGTGTGCATGGCTTTAAAAAAATCTGAATGTTATAGGCCTAGTAGTGATAAAAACCTTTCAGATTTTTAGGCTGGACATGGTGGCTTACGCCTGTAACCCAGCACTTTGGGAGGCCAAGGCAGGCGGATCACTTGAGGTCAGGAGTTTAGACAGCTTGGCCAGCATGGTAAAACCCCATCTCTACCATAAATACAAAACTTAGCCAGTTGTGATGTAATTCCATGTCTGTAGTCCCAGCTACTTGAGAGGCTGAGGCATGAAAATCACTTGAACCTGGGAGTTGGAGGTTGCAGTGAGCCGAGATCACACTACTGCACTCCAGCCTGGGTGACAGAGCTAGACTCCGTCTCAAAAAAGGAAAAACAAAAAAAAAACCTTTCAGATATTGTCTCTATCCCGGGTGATATGTCCCTCTTGTTTAAGATGGCAATTGATATCCTGATTTCCTGACACTCTGTCCTCCACACTGCTAATCTCTCAGGTTACCCTGGACGTAGACAGAAATTATTTGCCTGACCTCAGCTCGTCAGGCTGGCACTAAGCATAAAGAATATTTTGTTTTTAGGCCTTTTGACCTGGTCCCCCAGGGCTAATTCCAGGCTGCCTTTGTGTATCTTGTTTCATATGTCTTCACCAGTTGTCTAGATAACCTCTAGTTAGCTCTGTTCAAGCAGAACTGAGTCCTCCCCTGCTCCTTCCAGGCCTCCTTTCTAAAACACACTGCCTGCCTGTCTGGAAGTCAGGACTGGAAATTCCCAGACTCAATAGAATACCTTTACATTCCTTGTTTTGGCAAATTAGTTAACCTCTCTGTATCTTAATGTTTTTGTTTGTAAAATGGGAGTAATAGGTTGGCACATACAATTCAAATAGTTTCTAATTTATATTATTATTATCATCATAGTGGAGGTGTAGTGGTTGTCTCTCTTTTCTCCCTGTGGCAGGTTTCCTAAACCATTGACTCCTGTATATTGCTATTCTCCCAGATTCTACATCCAGCCAGACTTGACTTCAATTCCTATTTTGTATCCACTTAGCACCTGCTGCATTCTGAAGGACAAGTAATATTACACATCCACAAACTACAAACCACATTGAATGTGGAGTAGTTAGAATGTGCCAGAAATAGGATAGGCTTCTTTTCATGCAGTCCCCAAGAGAAGTCTATTCTGGAATTCTGGAAAAATTGGTGGCAGCAGTGACATAGTGTGTGAATCTCTGAATTTTCCCATTAAAACAGAAAAGAACAAATAGGGCAGCAAAACTTAAAAAAATGATGAACAATTTGACAACAAAATTAGGTGGCAAAGTGTTCTCACAAATTCTCAAATATGAGCTGACATTGTCATGACCCAGATGATACTACAATTTTTGCGGGAGACAACAGAGGAAAGCAATGAGGTATCTGATGGAAATGAGGTCAGGATAACACCCAATTTTCTAAGAGATACTCATGAGAAATTGTTTCAGGCCAATTGGATAATAGTAGCTGAAAATGGGAGAAGTACCTTGCAGGTGAGCAAAAAAACTCCTCTCTAATATCTGAAGGGTCTGAACAGTGTGCAGTCTGTGAATTATTGAAACTCACTAGCCGAAGCTCCTTCTCAGAAGACACTTCAGAGAATAAAGCCCAACTAGAGTGGGAGGAAAAGGAAATGAATGGTTCAGATTAAAATGGATGAGGTAAATGGGGTCAGGAGGTCTCAAGAAATAGAAGGATAATTTTTTCAACACTTCAAAAAATACAGGAAAAGTTGTTCTATATTTGTGAAATTAGAAATGGTCTTTTGATCAACCCTTTCCCCTTAAAAGACTAGGAAAATTGATCTTATGCAGAAAAGGAAAGAAGGAAGAAAGAAAAAAAGGAAGAGAGAAAAGAACTAGAAGAGCATGACTGATATAAGAAAAAGATAGAAGTAGAGTGGTATCTCTGCAAACAATGCAAGCACACCAATGCTTTATGCTCATAAGAAAGAGGAAAAATTTAATATTTCAAAAGATGCTAAAATAAATGCTCTAAGTGATAGAATATAGGAAAGAACAACAGAAATCAAATTTAGAAAAACTGAAATGAGGGACTAGAATGCAGGAAAGAATTAGAAATCAAAAACTAAATCATTTCAGAAATGAAGGTCAAACTTGTAAGAACACATGAGTGAGTAATACCAAGAGAGTATGCAATATGAATTTTAGAAAGGAAAAGGAACAACTAAAAAAAAATTGGAAACTAAATTGTTCAATTGAAAGTGACACACTTAGAAGATAAGCAACAAGACCCTAAATAATAGGATTTCCTAAACAGAAAAACCAATGAAATAAAATGAACATTAATAACTGTAGGCCAGGTGCAGTGGCTCACACCTGTAATCCCAGCACTTTGGGAGGATGAGGCTGGTGGATTACCTGAGGTCAGGAGTTTGAGACCAGCCTGACCAATATGGTGTAACTCCATCTCTTCTAAAAATAAAAATAAAAAATGAAAATTGGCCAGGTGTGATGGTGAGCACCTGTAATCCCAGCTACCTGGGAAGCTGAGGCAGAAGAATTGCCACCACTGCACTCCAGCCTGGGCGACAGAGTGAGACTCTGTCTTGAAAAATAAAATAGTAACTATAATTCCGGGAAACTTTCCTGAAAATAAAATTGAAATGATCTTGTGAAAAGGAGCACTACATCCCTGCGAGAGTGATCCTTAATGAGTAATGTCAAGATATATTTTAGTAAATCTCCCAAACTTGAAAGATAAAAAAATCAGTTTGGTTTCCAGGGAAATAGATACTTGTAAGAATTAAGGGGGGGATAACCCAGATTGTAATCAGAGTTTTCAAAGGAATCCTTTACTCTGGAAGTAAATGAAGTAACATTGAAAAGGTATTCAAGTTTGGTGAGCCATGGACTTTAGACCTATTGAAGTGATTTTCAAGTATAGCAGCCACAGATATAATTATCAACATGCAAGAACTCAAGACTGTTGTTCCTGGTAAATAGAAATAGTATTTGCCCACTTGTTCAGGCCCAAAGCTTGACATGTTTCTTGATGTCTTTATTTGTGTCATAACTCACATTCAATTCAATGGAAGGTTCCAATGGCTGTACCTTCAAAATATATCCGAAATTGGACCTTCCACCCGCATTGTTGGTCTCTTAATCAACCATCATCTCTTGCTGGCATGACTACAGTGGCCTTCTTCCTTGTTTCTCTGCTTCCAGTCTTTCCTCCCTCTAATCTGCTCTCTGCACAACAGCCACAATAAGCTATTATACCATGCCTATGCTAAAAATCTCATGATTCCTTACTATTACTTAGTCTGGAATACCTCTCTAACCTGCCCCTTGCTCACTGCAATGCTGGCACAATGCTAGTCCATTATTTCACTCAGTATTGTCCAGCTTACAGGGAGCATCCATTTGCTGTTCCCCTGCCCAAAGTGTCCTTCCATAGATGAAAATATGGTTGCTCTCCTCTTCATTAAGCATCTTTTCAAGTGTATTTGTTCAAATTGACCTTTTCTTTCTAAAACAATACTATCGCCTTTGCTTTATCTACCCTTACTATTCTTTTTTTTTTGAGACGGATTCTCGCTCTGTCGCCCAGGCTGGAGTGCAGTGGCCAGATCTCAGCTCACTGCAAGCTCCGCCTCCCAGGCTTACGCCATTCTCCTGCCTCAGCCTCTCGAGTAGCTGGGACTACAGGCGCCCGCCACCTCGCCCGGCTAGTTTTTTGTATTTTTTAGTAGAGACGGTGTTTCACCGTGTTAGCCAGGATGGTCTCGATCTCCTGACCTTGTGATCCGCCCGTCTCGGCCTCCCAAAGTGCTGGGATTACAGGCTTGAGCCACCGCGCCCGGCCCTACCCTTACTATTCTTTATATTTCTTCACAGGATTTCTTGATTTTCTGACATATTACAAATCTATTTATTTGTTGCTCTCTTCCCTTCTAAAACGTAAGCTTTATGAAGGAAGCGACTGTGTTTATTTTGTTGCTTTCTGTATCCTCAGCACCTCAGGTAGTACCTGGTATGAGATATACATTTTCCTGATACTACTTCTCAATTGAATAAATGAATTCACAAGAGGTGTTACATACTAAAACATAAAGTGTTATCTTTTGTAGAAAATAGATCAATAATAGGTTGTTACTGAAGACAAAATCTTTTGGGGTCATTCTTAAATACTTTTCTTAATTTGTCAAAGAGTAAGATGGCATGCATCTCCAAGAACTCCCTTTCCAATACCACTGTCAGAGTATGTACTAGGCTGAATATGGCTTTGAATTTTCTGTTTTCCAGCAAAGAGAAAAAGCCTTACAAACAATTCAAGCTGTAACCCCTATAATTATTAATTAGTGTCTATGCAAGTACCGTGCATCTAGCAGAGATTCTTCTAATCAGATTGCATACCTTATGTCTAAAAATCAGTTAGTCATTTTGTGAGATGTTTATTTCTCTAAGTATTATGGCATTATACTGTTCTGTACTCTTTTAGGAAGCTAAATAGCAATAATGTATCATCTTACTATTTTCAAGAAATCTTCTTATGAAAAGTTAAGAAAATCTGATGTAAGGGATTTAAAAATAATTCAACTTATGTAATTTGATCAGACTATGTGCAACCTACACCGACCTATTTACTACATCATACGACAATGTATCAATTGTTACCTTCCTTAATCCTCTCCAGCTGCAGCTCCTAAAAGGTCTTTTGCTTATACGTTCAATCCCTTCCAGTGCCTGAACCACCTGAAATCAGATTGAGAATATATTTCAGCCCTATATGAACTGATACAGGTTTTGCTTCTGGAAGCCCGTGCCCTTTCCTTGTAATATTCAGTGTGTGTTTTGTCTTTTTCATGGGTTGCTGCTCAGATTTTTTTTTATGAAAGCACATATAACTCTGCTCTAAATTTCGGCCCCTTGAAACAGCGCTTGATGACTCTGTCCAGTTTTTTCTAACGTTTACCAAGTGGGAATTCTGATCTATACTATTCTCAGTTACTGATGGGGGCCTTAATGCAAGTCATACCACTTTCCCCAACTCCACGTACTAGTACTTGGCCATGAGGTTCTGCACCACAGAAAAAGTGAATTGTGTAAACCAAATTCATCCTCTGTATGTTTATGTAATAAGTTTCCCATCTTACTCATTTGCCGATGTGAGGAAACATGTAATCAAAGCGTAGATAACTAAATAGACGTGTCCAATAATTCTCCCAAGTGAACAGTAAAATATACATGTCTATGGCTCAGAGATACAAACTTTTCGAAAGCAGAGTGGACAGGCATAAATACATATTTGGGGTTGAGACTAAGTAAAAATCTGAAGTATCCCATTTATTAGAAGGTTTTTTCTTTTCTGCATTCATTTGTTCTTCATTCAGTCAGATTAGTATCTTTAAAGTCAATTAATGGTTTTGTAATTACATTTGGCACAAATATGTATTAACTTTATGTTAATTATGGAACTAATGCCATGTTTGAATGTAAACCAAGAACTTTTTGTCTGTAGTCAGCAATTTAATCTTGCTTTTGAGGAATTTGTAATGTAAAATCATTGTTTAGCCTTGTAGTAGCTTTCCTTAGGGTTAAGCACTTCTCAATAAGTTTGGCATTAGGCATGAAAGAAGATGCATGAATATGTTTTAGTCACAGATATAAACAATGTAATCTTTATTAATACACAGAATAGAACATACAGTAATGAAGCAATCTAAAAGAACATAAATTTTAATATTTAGCCAATTTGTTTTTATTTCCTTCCATGCAATAGTGTAGGAGTTCAAGAATAGTCAATGGTTATTTGAGTGGAATATGAAAACTGTGTCCTAATTTTAGAGGATTTGGGGAAGAACTCCTAATTCATAATATGTAGCTGCTTCCTTCTTCTATGATACTATGCTATAAACAGGGAATGTCTCTTGATTAGATGCCAATGCCAATTCTGTTCAAAAACTTCAGGAGGAGTTTAGAAATGTATGCAGGTTAAGAATGTACACAGAAAAAGAAAAATATATATGCAGTATGTTTTTCTTGCAGAAATTTTCTTATGAAGTTGTATTATTTAGTTAACAATAGACAGTAACATAAGAAAGATTTGATGACTTAAATAACTGTTTATGTTTTACCCCCTCCCTTTTTGTGTGTTTCCTTTAGATAAGAAATGTTGAAACCAATCAGTGTTTAGACAACATGGGCCGCAAGGAAAATGAAAAAGTGGGTATATTCAACTGTCATGGTATGGGAGGAAATCAGGTAAACTCTCCCTTTTTATCAGCTTCATATTTTAGAGGAAAAATATTGTTAAAACTATCAGTGGAGACCATGGCTCACATGTTAATAACTATAAAGTGAACTTAGTAAATAAATGTGCTTTCAAATCTATAACTAAATTTGGCTATTTAATTGTCCCAAGGATCTTAAAAGAGCACTGAAAAATTAAATAAAAAGAGCAACACTTTCAGTGTGCCTACAGTTAATGAAGATATCCAAATATTTTTGACAATCTCATTTTATCATATATGAGCAAATGAGGAGTACATTTTATTCTATTAACTGAATATATAAAAGAATTCCTCCACATCTGTGATGTTTTCCCAATGGTTATTATTCTCTATTTCTTTTCAAATTTTTATGTATATTATGATTTTTAAGAGCTTTTGAAGTTTAATAAAATGTTTAAGTGCATAGTTCAATGTTGAAGGCTGACTAAAACTCTTGGACAGCTTTTCTTGTGTGTGACAAGCGTTCTTATGCTCTCCTTAAGCATTGGAAAATAGCTTTGCAAGGTGGGCCACATGGAGGCTATTTGACTGTGAGTCTTCAGGCCAGAGCTATTTTACTGCCATGGCCACTTTGAGAGGTAGAATTTGGAGTTCCTGGGAACTATACCAACAAAGCAGAGCTTGAGGTAGCTGATCCTCTGTAAACAAGTTATCTACAGAAGTTTAGGGGAACTGCAAGATTTTTATTCAGAGGTAGAATTTCTGAGTTAGTGTGAACCGAGGTTGCAAAAGTTATCCTGTCTAGCACAATTATAGTTATATTTGTGTCAAGATTTATAAATGTCAAGATTTATTACAAAAATATTTGTTGATTCTTGTACTATAAGGAAGAAAATGAACTCTTGAGTTTTGGCACCATATTTCAAACATGGTCTGTGTTATCCAATGCAGAACATTAAAAGGAAGTTTCTCTCTTAAAAATTCTTAATTTAAAAAATCCTAATTAGCATTCCAAACTGTCAATTTGAGAAAGAAAATATTTAAACAAAATTTCTAAATTACAGCATGGGAAATTGACCTTATGGAGGAAGAGGATAGAAACAACATAGGCAGACTAGTAACAAAGCATTCAGAAATGATTCCATTTATTGTTTCACTGATTCATAATGAATGTGATGGGCCTCTACTGCCAAAAACCAACAGAGTCTGGATGAATTCAGCTGGAAACAACAAAATGCTTAACTGTAAGAGGACTAAATGTGTGAGGGTTTAATTTTCTCACATAATAGAAATTCTAACATTTGTTTAGGACCTCAGTGATTTCATAAAGAAACCCAAAACTTTATATCTTTCCATTCTTTGGTGTTTGGAGTTAACTTTTATCATCAGCTGCTCAGAAGAGGACTGCTGAAATTCCAGACATCATTTCCACATTCAAGGCAGGAATATCAAAGTCAGGGAAGAACTGCAATAGCCATGTCTGTTTTTCTTTTAGGAAAAGCAAAAGCCTTCCTAGAGGCTCAACACATGTCAATGTATCTCTCTTTGGGTAGAAATGTGTTACTTGGACATCCCTAGTACAACAAAACACCCCACACTCACAATTAACTTCTTCTCACAGTTCATTTACCAAGATATTGGGGGGACATTTAGAAATGTCAACCATAATCTGTTTCAATAACTTATGGCAAAAAAAAATCAACTAATTATCTGCTCCATAATGTCATACAGAATTTAAAGAAACACTACTTATGAAATCTCTCTTATTCTATTGCTTATGAAAATGAGAAAGCCACCCCAGATGAATTATCTACATAGAATCATTACAGTGCCATGTTAAAAATTACTTTATTCATCTACACGTTTTCAAATACCCAGAAATAAGCTATGCCACTCTACTGCAAACTTCTTGTTGCAGTCCTAGATCTTATTCCTCTTTTCATACTGGGCAAGTAAATAGATGAAAGATTGTATGGTCAGAACAATCAATTTGTACCTTAGAACTTTGTAGACATTGTCAAGAAATAATGAGCTGATATTTTCATAGTAACTAAAAGTATATAAAAACAGCTCAGGGATTCATAAAGAAAGTGATCAAATAATAATAAGCGTAAAATCTATCCCTACTTTTATTCTAATGTGCTTTACAAGATCAATTTAGTGACAAGATAAAAATTAAAACCATTATTTTTCCATCTACATACTTAATTGCATATACACACACACACATACAAATGTTTTTGGAGCCCTTTTTGTTATAACACAAACAATGGAAACAATTCAGTATTTACCAAGGGGGAATGGTTAAATAAAGCATGGTGTACGCATAGTATAGAAAGCTATATAACGTCAAAATGACTGAGGGAGGTCTGCATGTTTGTCATTAGAACTTCAAAAGGGAAAAACAATCCAGACAACTTATTTTCAATAATCTCATTTATGAAAAAATATGTGAACGTTTTTCTATATATAGTATCTATATATTTATATGGATGCTGTGTAATCTATTATAAATCTATAAAAATCTATCTGGAATATAGATCATATCTGATGAGTAGATACCTGGAAAGAAGACTGAGTTGGAAAAGAAATTTTCTTTTTTACCCCACTTTTTTCTGCATACAGTAGTACATGTATTTCCTTCATAATTAAATAAGAATGGAGAAATTTAAACTATTGAGACTAGAAGAACATTGTTGTGTTGCATTACCCCAATCTGATTAATTGGGTAACTTATGGCAAGTTACATAATATTTTTGAGTTTTGATATTGATTGTCCATAAAATGAACAAAATACTTCAAATTTTTTCTAAGACTAGGAAAATTCATTAAAAAAAATAACACTAAACATGGCACATACTAGACATGCCATATGTATTGGTCCATTACCATTAATTAGCCCCTTATTATTTCTATTGATGTTGTTAATTCTCTTATTTCTGAAGTTAAAAAATGTTCGTTTGGTGGCTAATGTTAAAAGCAAGATAAAAGCACAACACTTCATTTGGTATTGTTGATCTCAAAACAATGAACAACCTCTCCTGTAACTCTAACAAATATATATTACGGAAAAATTTAACCATCACATAAAACTCAATTATTGTGAATTCTGCTCTGATAGAATTCAGTATTTCTAAGATAATTAATACTAGGAACCTGTGTCACTTTTTGTCTTTCTCACTTTAATAAAAAACAGATTTAGAATTTTATTCTCAGAACTACCCTCCCTGGTTTTTTTGCTGTTCTTTTATGGTACCATGGAAGCAGCATTTATTTTTATGGTTATTTGGTTTTGGATGTTTTATAAGTAGCCCCCAACCCATAAAAATTACTCAAGCTTCTCTCTCTTGCTTTTACACAAAAATCACAACAAATGTGAAAATCCTTTTTTAACTTACTTTTCTTAAAAAAGGTATTTTTTTTGTTTGTGCACAATTATACCTTAACCATTTCTCCTTGCACAGGAGTTTTGATAGTTTGGGGGTTTTTTAAGGCCTTGCAGACATCAGGAGGAAAGTTACTTTTCAGTAGTTGTTAGAAATAATTTTCTTAAACACTCAGATTTCCAGCAAAATCTAAATGGAGTCAATGAAAGTTTTTGTAGCAGGAATACTGCAAAAGATAACAACTGGAGAATTATTATTAAATTCAACATGACCACTTTGAAGTGTTCTTTTTAAAGCCTTATAAATAAAAACCGTCTTACTCAAAGAATAACAAAATTCAACACTCCATTTATATCTATTCTTGCATTGATTTATTTTCCTTATCAAGGAAGTTCATCATGATCATTAACACTTTGAAAAGAATAAGAATTTGATTAACTTGAATATAAACTTTTACAAGTGAAAGAACTTACAATTTACTGAAATAAAGTATAGAAGTTAGGAGATTGTCTTCTCTGTACTTCTGAAAGATGACATGGATTCTTGGAAGCACTTCTGTGTCCCCTATAATGTTAATGACTCAAATTTACATATACAGCCCCAACCTCTCTCCTGAGCTCTAGAATCTATAGCCAGTTAATTATCGTTACTGTCTGCGGACATCTCAAACCCACCTATTTCCAAACTGAACTCATTTCCTTCCCTTTCACACAGCATCCAAAATGGAAACCTAACATAGAAACTTACTTCTGAAGTCTGATTAGTCACCAAATCCCAACATTTCTACGGAAAAACGTCCCTACGTCTTAGTCCTTTTATAACCAGGATCTCTGCCTTTGTTCTAGCCTATATCTACTTTTACCCATATGGATTTAAAACCTTATTATTTTCATGAATCATAATTCAGGCTACCTTAGTTTAACATCTCATTAAATTTTCATCAGCTTTCCACTGCCCAAAGAATAAAAGACAAATTATTTTGTATGGTATACAAACCCCTCATAATTGTATCGCCATCTGGCTTTCCAGCCTGATCTACCTTGATGTTCCATCAGTCTCCTGTGCTCTAGACATATGTCTGATAATTTCCCTTTCCTTGCATGCTGTCAGTGTTTTCCTATCCTAGCAGTTCATTTACACTGTTCTCTGAAATTGAGCTGTTGGCTACACTCTGCTCCACTAAAAAACTTTAAGACACACTCACTGTTGAAAACTCAATAATTTGGCTTATCTTTTGCTAGCTATTCACTACCAACTCCTTAACTTAAACAGGAGACATTTTAATGGGTAAACTATAATTTATTTATTCATTTTTTTGTTTAACATATAATATTTGTAAATGTTTATTATTATAAACCAGGCCCATCAATTTCCTTATAGCTAAAATCTGGTGATCACTAATATTTATTTCTTTAGAAATATGTCTAGAAGTACATTTGCTCAATCAAAGGTTATGCAAAATTAGAAGGCTTTTAAGGTATAGTGACAAATTTTTCTTTTTTCTTAAAGATTTCAGCAAATTAATAAGACTAATAGCTAAAATAAAAAGGACTCAGATAAACATTTAATACAAATTACCCTCTTTGAGTCTGACAATGATCTTTGAAGTAGATAGTGTTATTATCTTGATTTTACTTATGAATTTAATGGAAATCTTGAGTGATTAGTATCATGACTGAAATGGTAAAGCCAGTGTGAACCTAAGTCTGATTCCAAACCAGGTTTATAATCACTGTATTTGCATTGATTTCCAACCACACTTTCCAGGATTATAATCACAGTGGTCAACCGTGTGTATTATTGTTTTTGTTTTTTATCTTTGCTGTTTTAGTATGGGAGAAACATTTTAACTTGTTTCAACCACATTTCTAGCATTATCAATTCATTTAATGATTTGAAAAACTGGCATTTAAGCATTTCAAAAATTGTTATTGCAAATTTTCTAGTGATACTGTTGCTTATGTTTCCATTGAAGGTTGAAGGGGTTCTTTCTTCTCTTGTCATGTATAAGAGTACTTTGTTAAATATTATTACCCTTGTCATGCATGTTGCAAACATTTTTCTGACTTTTTGTTTACAGTTTGTTTTTATATACAGACTTTTAAGCAGTTCATATACTGCAAACAATGTTTGTCTTAATATTTTCTCTTTTTGGTGTAGAAATGCCGTTCATTTTTAAAGTGCTTTGAAACAACATTTACATCATCATAAAGGCATAAATACCAAAACTGATAACTAGATTACAGTCTCATTAGGAATATGTTATATCTACTCAAACTGACACTAATTTTTATTTAAAATTTACATAAAATAGCTGGGCATGGTGGCATGCATCTGTAGTACCATCTATTCAGAAGGCTAGGGCAGGAAGATCTCTTGTACATAGGAGTTTGAGTCCAGCCTGGGAAATGCAGCAAAACTCCATCTCTAGAAAAAAAAAAAAAAACTCTGATACATAAAATATATTTATAATTAGGTAAAAATTAAATTAATGTAACATTTATAAAATAAACATTTTACTTTAAAATTAATCGCTATAAAAATTTAAAAATCCAATGCTGTTTTCCTTTGAATAGCAGCAGCACATCTTTAATTAAAAACGAATAAAAATAGCCCCATACACATTGTACCTTTTCCTTTTAAAGGCAAATAATGTAAAGTAATGGAAAAATATTCACAACCTAGTGAATGCATTTATAATGTTTCTTTTTCTCCCTAGAGCCACTCATTTGGAGAGAGCAAGAAAGCACATGGAAACATTCCATATAATTTATTGCAGTAAATGATTCAGAGCTATTTTTCAAGGTAGCAAGCCTTTAAGGAAGCTTATGCTAGCCATTTCTTAAAATGCTATTTTCTGCCAAGATTAAAGAAGAGATCATTAGGTGTTATCTACACTTTTATATAAATGTCTCCTCTTCCTCTAACATCTGATTACTTAAATTGAATCTAACCTTATGACAGGTATATTAAAAATTTAGAGAGTAAACAAATACTTTGTCTCATTACAGATACTCTCCTAGAGAAAGCTTAATTATTTTAGTAATGTGTTCTAATGTAGTCACAGACTGTAATGAATACATTCATTCAACAGATATGTATTCATTTTAAAGTTTGCATTTTTATACGTACTGTAATTACTTAGAAGCCATTTCAATACTAATTTGGTCTCTTTTTAGTAGCTTGCACAGTGGAATTAAAACTTACCAGGGATTTCACAAAGTAAATTTGCAAGTTAAGTAGAATGGCCTATGAGGAAAGAAGGAAAATCTACCATTCATTAAATGTTTAAATGAGTTGGATACATGCAAGCGAGAAGAAAGCAGAGTTACCACAACTTCTATAGAAACAGGAATTATTACAGGAGCCTTTCATTATCATCGATGCTTGACTGGGAGAACTTCTCTGGTCTTTGCTGGCTTTGTCCTCCTGTCAGGAGATTATACTACACTTGGGATGGAATGGTATCTTAGTCTGTCTGGGTTGCTCTAATAAACATACAATAAACTGAGTGGTTTAAGAACAACAGAATTTTATTGTACACCGTTCTGGAGGCTGAGAAGTCTAAGATGAAGACACCAGCAGATTTGGTATCTGATGAAGGCAAAGTTCATTGAACCTTCTTGTTGCCTGCTCACATGGTGAAAGAGAAGAGCTAGATCTCTGGGGTTTCTTTCATGAGGACACTAGTCTCATTCCTCAGGGCAGAGACTTAGTGACTTGATCACCTTCTAAGGGCCCAGACTTCTAAGACTGTCACACCAGGGACTGGATTTCAATGCATGAATTTAGGAGGGGGGACCCAAGCATTTAGACCACAACAAATGATAATTTCAGTCAATCATTCATCCAAGAAAACCTGATTATCCTACTCGATAATAAACAATCTAGGTAGTATATGCCTAAGGGGAAAATATCCAAAGAAAAGGAACATTTCACTTTGGCTAGTTTTTCTTAGGGGATCATGAGTTATCTCTTTACCCACAAGTTCTTCAAACAATGAAGTTTGAAGTTTCCTTTCAAGTAAATCCAATAGGCTCTGCAATCATTGGATCAGTCACGTGTCAACAAAGCCTTAGGATACATGTCAGTGACTCTCTTATCTCCTTGCTACTCTGTTCAGTCTTGATTCTTCACATTTCATTTTTCTAGAAAATTAATCCCCTCAAGTTTATCTTTAAGGAGGTGTCAAAGTTGTACCATTTCCTGGGTTTGCAGCCATTGTTTCAAACTCAGTGTGTCTATAATTACCTTATCTTTTATCCCAAGCCTTTTGTCCTCTAATCTCTTTCTTTCATCTTTTACATTTTTGTCTCTCATCTTTCATCACCCCATGCTCACTACAAACTGGACCCTAAGCCCTGGGGATTCATTCTACTAGTCTTTTTAAAACCTATTTCTTCTTTTCCTCCATTAATAACTCAACTTTCTAAATTTGAGCCTTGATTGCCCCAGACTTGAATTACTACAGTGATTTTCAGTGTAGTTGCCCCAAACTCCAGCCTGTCCCTATCTTCATTCTACCTTCCTTAAATAATTAAGCGATGACTCCTAAATTATCACTCCCAGACTTCCAATTAGCAAAACATACAAGCACCAGGAAAACCCTGAAAAAGTTCCTAGTTATTACAGGATAAAATTGGCATTGTTTACACAATTTGACCCCTTTCTGCTCTACTCCATCAACTTTATTGACCCTGACCAGACTTGTAAAAAATTGTTATTGTTAGTCGTTTTTCTTATAGCTTTGCCTTTTTTTTTTTTTTTTTGAGACGGAGTCCGCTCTGTCGCCCAGGCTAGAGTGCAGTGGCCGCATCTCAGCTCACTGCAAGCTCCGCCTCCCGGGTTTACGCCATTCTCCTGCCTCAGCTTCCCGAGTAGCTGAGACTACAGGCGCCCGCCAGCTCGCCCAGCTAGTTTTTTGTATTTTTTTAGTAGAGACCGGGTGTCACCATGTTAGCCAGGATGGTCTTGATCTCCTGACCTCGTGATCCGCCCGTCTCGGCCTCCCAAAGTGCTGGGATTACAGGCTTGAGCCACCGCACCCGGCCAGCTTTGCCTTTTCTTAAACCCACTTGCCATGACCTTTCCATGCTTTATTATTTTTTATTTTTATTTTTATTTTTTTGAGGCAGAGTCTTGCTCTGTTGCCCAGGCTAGAGTGCAGTGGCACGATTTCGGCTCACTGCAACCTCCACCTCCACCTCCTGGGTTCAAGTGATTCTCCAGCCTCAGCTGGAGAGTAGCTGGGATTACAGGTACCTACAACCATGCCCGGCTAATTTTTGTATTTTTAATAGAGACAGGGTTTCACCATGTTGGCCAGGATGGTCTGGAACTCCTGACCTCAGGTGATCCACCCACCTTGGCATCCCAAAGTGCTGGGTTTACAGGTGTGAGCCACCGCGCCTGGCCACTTCTATAACTATGTAAATTCTATCAATCTAGTAGCAGAACTTCAAAACCCACCATCTCTATATAGTGCTGTATTTTTTCTGCTTTTCAATATACATTTATATTTCCTTTGAACTTACACTGCAGAATTATTTCTCATGTTTTTAACTTATATATTATTTCTTAATATTTTATTCTTTAATCTTTATGTTGTCATTCGATAATGTATGTTTCATTATCCTATCTGCAAAAATAAATTGTAATCTTGTTTTGGATACAAGAATTTGTTGTTATTCTAAAAAAATAAAATCCCCCTACAGGAATAAACACTTATTAAAAGAATGAACAAGTAAACAATTGTTATAAAAATGTTTAAAGTTACCCAAGAGCCTACTGTTACCACAAAAATAGCTTCAAAATTCTGACTACATAAAGTAAAATCATCTTCCTGGAGGATGAAATTGTTCCTATAGAAATGTGTGGAGGCCGGGCGCGGTGGCTCAAGCCTGTAATCCCAGCACTTTGGGAGGCCGAGACGGGCGGATCACGAGGTCAGGAGATCGAGACCATCCTGGCTAACACGGTGAAACCCCGTCTCTACTAAAAATACAAAAACTAGCCGGGCGAGGTGGCGGGCGCCTGTAGTCCCAGCTACTCCGGAGGCTGAGGCAGGAGAATGGCGTAAACCCGGGAGGCGGAGCTTGCAGTGAGCTGAGATCCGGCCACTGCACTCCAGCCCGGGTGACAGAGCGAGACTCCGTCTCAAAAAAAAAAAAAAAGAAATGTGTGGATTTGGGGCTGTGGTAACTGAAAATGAATATCAAAAGATATCCATGTTCTAAGCCCTGGAGCCTGTGCCTTATATAGCAAAAAAGATTTTGTTGACATTATTTTGTTAAAGATCTTGAGATATGGAGATAATCTTGTGTTATCTGGATAGCCATGCTACCACATGTATCCTTATAAAAAGGAAGCAGAGGTAGAAGAAAACAGAAAAAAAAATCATGTGACCATAATGGCAGAGCTTGGAGTAATGTGGCCAATAAGCCAAGGAATGGTTGCAGGCACAAGAACCTGGAAGAAGCCAGGGCTGGATTTTTCCCCCAGACCCTCTGGAGGGAAAGAGGCCCTGCTGATACCCGATTCCCACCCAGTAAAGCTGATTTTGGACTTCTGGCCTCCTGAAATGTGAGAGAATAAATTCCTGTTTAAGCTGCCAAGTTTGTGATAATTTGTTTTATCAACCACAGGAAATTAAGGGCTCACAAAGAAAATTCTAGAAACAGTTATAGCTCAGAGTTCATAATAGCCCACTTATTTAGACAAAAGGTTCTAAGATACTAAACCTTCCTCAAAGTTGGAAACATACACGATTTCATCCTGATACTTCTAAAAATGATGTGATAGCTAGAAAGAATGGACCTAAATTATATAGTACTGATTCTTCAGAAAGTTTTAATTGTAGAATTTTTGTTTTTAGAGATTCTATTTTAACTAAAATTTTTTATTCTCTACCATCATAGTAATTGTAAATAACATTGTCAATGAATTATAAATCCTATATTAATAAAAATATAAAATAACTAAAATGAAATCCTTAAAATATTAAATGATAATGGCTCCTTCTGTTACTAGTTAATAAGTCCTGCATAGGAGTATTAAAATTGTTTTATCCAATAATTGAGCAAAAAATCAACAAATAACATTTTCCTGAGTCAAGCAAATTACACTTATATTAGAGGAACATCTGTGAAAACTTGGAGTTGATAAAAACTTGTAGGAACTTGTGATCTGATCCTGCCGGGTGTTGCCTGGCCACAGTATTTTCTGGCATAGAAACGTTAAATATGTCACGTTTGACCCTTTTCTTTCCCTGACAAGAGTTACTCAAAACTCGTAAGTTTTTTTTTTCTTAACATCTCCTAAAAATTGAAAACTAGTATTGGCTGTTTTTCAGATTTATCTTTTAAGTATTATACAGTCTAATTTTATGTTTCTACCTATTGATTGTCAACATCTACCATGTAAGACCTTTTTTCAAAAGTCTTAGAAAAATTGTCAATTCAAGTCAATCTAGAAAACATCTTTTCCATTTTCATAAAGTATTTAAAATCAATTTCATGGAATCCTACATTCATTTAAGTAAGTCACAACTTCGGTTCTTCAGTTCTTTGCTTTCTAGCTATGAGTACAAAGTTGGTTATATGATTCCTTGTGTCAATAACATTAGAAAACAGCTTCATAAAAGTTCAGATATTCCTGGTGTTAAAATCATAAGGATGTCTACTATGATTCTTGATAAGAAAAAGCAGTACATGGAAAAGGGACTATGGCACCAACAAGGGAAGGACACCAGACCAAATTGGAGAAGACAGTGTCTAAGAAGGCATCTTAGAAAATAACGAAGTATGTCAGTGCAAATAGTAGGACAAAAAAAAATTTATTCTGTTGATTAATTGGTTAAAGTATATCACCATCATCCAATGCATAACAGAGATTAATATTACATTTCTATAAGGCTTAAACATTAAAATGATATTCTTTTTTTAATGTACATAAACGTGTATCAGTTTTATCAATGGGATTCTAAGAATATTTGGAAAAACTGCCCTTAAAGTGAAATATCACAGAAAGTGTATAAAGCAGAAAGTTTACTACCCTGGTTTAATAAAACCCCAATACGTACACAGACACATACACATAGACACAAAGGCGTACCTCAACCGTCAAGACAGCTTTTCTTACTGAAAATGGAAAGCTGTTACCTGAAAATTTTACTAAAAGGAAAATGTTTTGCTACTAACAGCATCCACTTTGTACCCATTACCCACCAATTTATCTCCTCTACAGCTCCTGTTATTTACAGATGGACTGCAAGCTCTCTGCTAACTTTACCAAGATGGACTTGTCTCCATTAAACTAGATATTTATTCCCAGTAGAACTTATTACTCCTGTGTGCTCTTTTAATCTTCTGACCCTCATTCTTTCTCTACCTTGTCTTCAAATGTTTTTCTCCTGTTTTATGCCTAATTCCTTTTGACTTGAGGCTGTGACCTTACTCATTACTGTGAAATGTATTCTTGTTCAAGTAACCTTCTGGCCAACATTTTATCATATTTAATATTTTTTAATTAAATGATTTGAATGCATGAGTCTATGTGAAGAATATTAAGGTCTTTTGAAATACTCTCCTATTCCCCATCACCCTTCGACTAGCTGTATGCCTATTTTTCATTGAGGACATAATTATTTTCACCATAACCACTTTAAGCATTTTATAATAGATAATATAACTTTATCTTGGCTTAATCCATGTAGTAACAGTTTATTATTTTCTAGGAAAGGTAAATAATGTCTATGATTTCTAAATTAACAGTGTTGCCTGGCCCACTTTTATATTCTTGAGAAGGCAAGCAGAATCCATACTTATGATTAGTTGCTTTGCTGTACCTGTGATTGTCTTCATCTTAATGCATTTGCAATTCCATCCTAGTATGACAGTATTGGAAGAAATTAGGCAAGCGTATTCCTAGTTTTTTGCTTTTTAAATATGAAAACTGATTTTTTCAGAAATGAAAAGAGAGCACAATAAAGCCAAGATGACATAAAACTAGACAAGAAATTCATATTCGAATATTTGACTAGACAATGCTAATACTTTATCTCCGGAAGAAAAACATTAAGTTTGGAAAAAGAAAACATCTGAAAAAATATGCAAGTGAAATGAAAATATTTGATATAATATTTTATAGCACAAAATATATTTTATATTCTGTATAAGATTTTTAAAGGATTCCTTGCTTAAAACTTACCAATTTTTAAAAGGAGTCATCAAATATAAAATACTATTGAAAGCAGCCCAATGAGAGGAGACTAATCAAATGTAAGCTACACATCAATATGGCTAAAAAAAATGTTTTAGATATGTCATTTAAAGTTAACTATCCCGTATATATTTTGCCTTGCTATGAATATAGACATAGTGGTCATACTATGTCAGCAAAGTATCTTCTATTATATATTTTACTTGCCCTATTATATACTCATGTCAAGTAAAAAGGAATTGGATCTGAGAGATGAGATTGTCATTTTTCTATATAAATGATGAAAAATTATTTCTAATTTTTATTTTCCAAATCTATTCTTACCATTAAAAGTTATCTTTATACTGAAATATGTCTAATATATTTTTCTTTGCACAAGAAATTTTTATATATGTTTTCTAGGATTTTATTGCATTCTACACTAATTTGAAGCATGTATTAGTATGAGATGGTTTTTTCTTTTTAATTACTTACATCATATATAATTAAACATGTAAAAAATATATATGTATATATATACTTGTTTTAGAGAGATAGATATCCCTGGTTAAATCCACTTGGACACAAGATTTAATATAAATAGGCACACAAACCATATACTCGATCTCATAGGGAATACAAAAGAATCATTAGCAATACACCAAGCGTTCATAATGCTCTACAGGAGGCATTCAAAAAAAGGTCTGATAAGGACAGGAATGGAATGGGTCTAAAAGACTCCACAAAGCACTTGGCGTGCACAAGAGCAGAGGGTGAATAAGGACAGTAAGGACACTGTGACAAATGGAATTGAAAGTCTGGAGTGGGACAGTGGAAAATTAAGTTTTATAAGTAGAGGAGCTAAGATTACAATAGACGGTAAATGTCAAGCAAGGGAATTTTGACTTGAGGGGACAAAAGCAGTGAGCTTTCAGACTACAAAGGTTGTCAAAGGATAGTGTGTAATAAGCATCATGAAAATACTTGGACATTCACTTTTGTTATTAAAAATGACACAGTGAATTCAGCCAAATATGAAAAGGACTTTTTATTCATGTTATTTAGTATTGAAGTATAATTTCACAGCAAGCAGGGGCAGACTGTAGAACCTTTTTCAATTCATTTCTTTTATTCTGCTATCAAAGGATTTGATCCAATACAAAGCATGAAGCTGCATGTGGTGTATACAGAAATGATACCTTTCCATTAAAGGAAAAAGGCTTCAGTAGGTAACCATGGAAACAGCCTAGTGTCCATTCCAATTTCTAATAGAAAATCTTGGTCTTCTAATGAAAACCTACCAGATAAACATATTTCTACTCCAACTCTCTAGTTCTAACTCTCTAAAAAGATTTGGAATATTCTTTTAATTTAAAAAGTAAAATGTGTTTATGACTGTAACATGCAAAATGGAAACCATCATTCTTAGCAAACTATCACAAGAAGAGAAAACCAAACACCGCATGTTCTCACTCATAGGTGGGAACTGAACAATGAGATCACTTGGACTCGGGAAGGGGAACATCACACACTGGGCTTATCATGGGGAGGGGGGAGGGATTGCATTGGGGAGTTATACCTGATATAAATGATGAATTGATGGGTGCTGACGAGTTGATGGGTGCAGCACACCAACATTGCACAAGTATACATATGTAACAAACCTGCACGTTATGCACATGTACCCTAGAACTTAAAGTATAATAAAAAAAAAAAAAACCAAAAAATTCAAACGTGCATTTTAAGATAACACCAAGGAATGATCAAAGCAGTCTTGATAGCTCACTGTGGCCAGTGTCCAATTCATGATTTACACATTACTGAGAGCAAGTGCCACTTCTGGGTGGCAGAAATTGTCATGTTCCAATCCACCTAACAAAGAGACCTGATTTTTTTTTTCTTTACTCAGTGAGTAAACCAAGTGACGCATGAGCTGGGCTTATTTTTTATTGTTATACTTTAAGTTCTAGGGTACATGTGCACAATGTGCAGGTTTGTTACATAGGTATACATGTGCCATGTTGGTGTGCTGCACCCATTAACTCATCATTTACATTAGGTATTTCTCCTAATGCTATCCCTCCCCCAGCTCCCCAGCCCATGACAGGCCCCAGTGTGTGATGTTCCCTGCCCTGTGTCCAAGTGTTCTCATTGTTCAATTCCCACCTATGAGTGAGAACATGTGGTGTTTGGTTTTCTGTCCTTGTGATAGTTTGCTGAGAGTGATGGTTTCCAGCTTCATCCATGTCCCTGCAAAGGCCATGAACTCATCCTTTTTTATGGCTGCATTGTATTCCATGGTATGTATGTGCCACATTTTCTTAATCTGGTCTATCATTGATGGACATTTGGGTTGGTTCCAAGTCTTTGCTATTGTGAATAGTGGCACAATAAACATACGTGTGCATGTGTCTTTATAGTAGCATGATTTATAATCCTTTGGGTATATACCCAGTAATGGGATGGCTGGGTCAAATGGTATTTCTAGTTCTAGAACCTTGAGGAATCGCCACACTGTCTTCCACAATCATTGAGCTAGTGTACGCTCCCACCAACAGTGTAAAAGCGTTCCTATTTCTCCACTTCCTCTCCAAGCTGCACTTATTTTTTAAATATAGGAATCTTATGTGGTATTACATATAAATCTAACATAAGGACATGGCCCCCAATTTCCAACTTAAGCTTTTAGAGACAAGTTAAAATTGATCTCTAGGATCCCTTGTACAGAGGAATTTCATATAATTTTTGTAGCTCATGCCAGCTCTAGGAGGTACAACATAACCTTCCCCCTCCCCTGGCATGTGTGCTGTGTTGACTTTCTTCCAAAGATTACAATGTGGAAGAGTATAGTGGCAACTTTACAATGGAGAACTATTGGCAAATACTACCTTGAGTATGTAATCAAGATTCTATAATATGAGTCATAGTGATACCATACACCCTTGATATGATGTGATGAGAATGGCACTGTACCCTTGTGGTCTTCTACCCCCAACCCTAGACCCCTAATCCAACCATGAGATAAACATTAGAAAAATTCAAACTGAGAGATATTCTATAAAGTGCCTGATAAGTATTTCTCAAAACCATCATCAAAAAGATAAAAGTCTGAGCATCTATCAGAGTAGGCTGAGGGGATATGATGACTAAAAATGTATTGTGGGATGGGATCTTGGAAAAAAAGGAGCGTGGATTGAATTTGTAGGGGAACATGATGGAAAAGCCTAATGAAATCTGAATAAATGCTGGAGTTTATAAAAGTATCACCAAGAAGTGAAATGCTAAGTGTGTGGAAAGAACATGGGACTTGGAGCCTGACAGACCATGGTTCCAAGACTGGCTCTCCCACTTGCAAACGGAGTGACTTTGTAGAGCTTCTTTAACCTTTGCAAACCTCATAATCCTAATTTTCAAAAGAGGAATAACACTGTATGTGCTATATCATATTTAATATACAGTGTATTTTAAATGGCAGCTGTCTTTCCTAACACACAACAGTTGCTCCCAAAATGTTCTTTCTCCCCTTGCTTCCAGCCCAACATCAAAAGGCTAGCACCTCTGACCCTCTGTCTGGAGGTTTGCACTCCAAAGGCTGCTTTGCCCATCAGTCACATTAAATTCTGCTCCCTGGAAGCTCACCTCAAGCAAAAGGTGAGGGCAGATGATGTATAAATATCTCAGCCCTGTCACTCTTTGAGGGATTAATTCTGACATGCTTATTCTATAGTGGTTGCCAGGGATCCCCAACAGAATTAAGCTCTAGTTATCCATAGTGTAAACAATTAGAAAATTTACCACGTATTAGCCTTTTTCTCTTCCCTACCACCACACTTGTCTTTTCTGAGATCGTATTCCTAATAAACTACTTGCACTTGAATTACTGTCTCAGTGTCTGCATTTGGGGGAACCCAAACTAAATAGATCCTGCTCTTAGTTTGCAGCAATACTGAATGCTGTAAGTAAATAAGATTTCTTTAAACTTGAAACCATCTAGAAAACTTTGGTATTATTTGCACACAATGCAAGCATTGTGGTAATAACTGCAAGGTAAATTTTGAATATTGTATCTGGTAAAGGGTACTTTCCCTTTACAGATGAGAGTTGTAAACGATACATAAGTATATCATTATGTCATTTAGTACATTATGATTTGGCTTTCCAGTCTTTTTATATATGTAACAATTTTATCTAATTACATGCTTGAATATATCTGGTATAGTATATACCAGAGTTTTAGGAAGTGTCTAAATATATAAGCAAAAACTTTTAAAATTATATGAAATGTTACAAAAACACCTGTAAAAGACATTCAAATGGGAGAGCAAAAAGTCTTTTATTATTTTTCAGCAATTAAACCGAACACTAAAATTAATATAATACTTTATATAGGTATCATGTGAATGATATATATTATTGTTGTTATGTCTATTTTAAATTCACAGGCTTAGATCAGTAAGAACCTCAAAGACCAGATATGTTGCTGCACAATGGTACCAACTAATGAGACAGGCATAAAGGAAAACTATGTATGTATGTATGTATGTATGTTACCCATTGCTAAAGAAGAATATCTCATTTAGAAGTCAACATTCTTCCCTTGAAATATATTTTCAAGAGCCAGTTCTTCATAGAATAAATATTTAAGGAATGATACAGTTGAAAAAACATAGACGAATATACCATCAAGAGAAAGATAAGTTGCTAGAAGACCATTATGAAAAGAACGGAGTTCAAATGAGGTTGGAATAGTAGGAGAAATTCTTACAGAAATGATAGCACTGGGTTAGATGTATGTGTATTGAATTCAGCAGTTCATGAAGGTCATGTGTAATTTGGATAAACCAGACACATTCAACACACAGAAAAATATGTTGAATAAATAGATGATTGAATAGCTGAGAAATAGAATGATGGAGATGCATCATGGAAAATGGTGTTTCACATGGTGAGAACCATTCTAGCTTTTGCATGTTTCCTTTTTCCTGATGGTCCCGTATTAGTTTTCTATTGTTTCATAACAAATTGCTACAAATTTAGTGGCTTAAAACAACACAAAATTATTATTTCACAGTTTGTAAGAGGAATTCAGGCACAATGTGGCTGGGTTGTCTGCTCAGGGCCTCACACAGCTGAAATTCAGGTGTTGGCCAGAGCTGTGATCGCAGTTGAGCCCCAGGGGATTCCTCTTCCAACCTCCCTGGTTCCTGGCAAAATTCAGTTCCTTGCAGCTGTAAGATTGACTTCCTATCTTTGTTTGTTGTCTGGTTCTCTGCCAGGGTTGCTCTCTGCCAGCAGCTAGAGACTGCCCTCAGTTATGTGCCATGTAGCTCTCTCTAAATCATGGCAGTTTTCATCATCAGGCCAGCTGGAGATTCCCTCTCTTCAGTGCTAACCCAAGGTTGTATCTAATATGTTTGTAATATAATGTAATGTGATCTCGAAATGACCGTTCTGTCATGGCCACACTGTCCCACACTTAAGGGAAGGAAGTTATATAGGGCATGTATACCAGGGGACAGAAACCTTGGATCATCTGCAAATTATACATCAGTCACAAAAAAAGCAACCTCTGTACATTCAAGCATAATTCGTGGGATATATTTTGGAAGGGATTCCCAACTCAGTTTAAATTTGCAATTTATATTCTTCAATACTGCAATAGTAAAATATGAGTATCTGCAGCATAATATTTATAAATTAGATTTCCCAAATTGTAGACTTCCTTTAAAACCCTTCAGGGCAGAGTCAAGTATTAAAAATAATACATAAAATTTAACATCAGTAATGTTTAAAATGGGAAGATTTAACAATGAAGTAGAAAAGAGACATGTCAGTCACATTTTGTTATTATATTACTGCATATTGCTTATTGTATTATCTTGCACTCTTGCTCTGTTTCCCATAAAGACTAGGGAATTTCAAAGACAAATTGTTTTCATTTCAATTCAGTTAGTAATTATTGGACACTACTCTCCTACTAGAACAGTTTGCACAGGGATTCAAAATATATCCTTATCATTGTTACTGAAAACACGAAATATTTTTAAAAGAACCTAAAAACTGATAGGAAAAGACGAGATAGAATATAATCAAATGTAGATATTATGCATGAATATTGCACATAAAATCACTAATATTTAGATATTACTTGAGGCAAATGCTTTGTTCAGAGCTTACAGGAATTTGTGTTATTCAATCTGTAAAATAGCCCATGAAAGAGGAGGCATATATTTATCTCTTTTCTCAGATGAGGAATCCAACATTTTGACAGAGACTCCCAGTAACTCTGGTCCTGAGTCATAGCTCTCAAACTTAGGTTTGTGTAATCTTCCAGAGCTCATTTTTCCAGTATTATCCAATTCCAAATATATACAGATATGATATCTTCAGTACAATGGCAGATAAGCCATCTGGGTAAAAATGCTAAGAGAGTGCTAAATGAAGAAAGTGAAGAATGTATGAAGACTTTAAGGAGACTAGTCTTTTGCTTGGCAAAGTGGAGTGGGAAGGATAGTCCTAGTGATGTGATCAGCACATACCTGGTCAGGGATGGAAGAATGAGATGGCTTGCTGAGTGCAAATCAAAAAAGCATCACTTTGTTATATTGAGGTGAAAGCAGAAAGAGTTAATGCTTTACAGATGATATTGAAGACAGGATGAGAATAGTGAACATAAGGTGCATACCCACATCCTGTTTTTAGTTATAGAATTTTAGAGCATTAAAGCTATAAAAAATAAGTGATATCATCTAGATGTGTAAGAGTAAGTTAAGAGTATACAGCCAGATGCTACTTACTCCTCCTGACCCTCCTCTGCACAAACCACTGAGCTAACAGCCTATAGATGAAACCTGAAATCAATTCATGCATAGGAAAAGGTGCTGTCTGGGAATAAACTTGGCAGCTCCACTGGTGAATTCAATTCCATCTATGAATTCTCCACGCTGACTTCAGGATGATGTGACATGTGGAGGAAGATAATATTTAAAAAAATAATTTGCATTGCTAAAGGTATAATTTTTGTTGCTAAACAGTTTTCCCTTTGATTTCAATACAAATTTTCTTGGGTTGTTTTTAGATGAGAGAGAAAATCATTATGACAAGTTTACTTTCTTATAAGTTATATATCTGGATTTTTTTTTGACATACTTTTCAAATTAACTACGTTCCAAATACCTAAAGAGATCTCCCAGAGGATGCAAAGGTCCAAAATGACTAAATAATGGGTGTGTAAAGAGAATTTGAAGCACGTGGACAAGTAGTGGCAAATAGCAGAGCTTCAGGTTCAGAGAGACCTCTGTCATTAAGCGGCTTGGAAATACTGGGTGAATCCTGTAACTTCTTTGGCTTCAGTTTCATTTAGAAAGCAAAGCCGTTGGCATAATTTGATATATATATCAAACTGTGAGCTTTTATAGTAAATATTGTGCTGAGGAACTCAAACAAAAGTATTTTATAATTTAAAACTAAATGTAGGAAAATCAAAACCTATATGATAAAGCTGCACCAAATATACATGTAGACATTTTGAATTCAAATATCTATTCATTTGTAAACTATACCTTAATAAAAAATAAAGCAAAAATGAATACGTGTATTTGTGTCTAGGAGTACATTGTTTTATTACACTTTGCTTCATTGTGCTTCACAGATATTGCACTTTTTAACAAATGGAATGTTTGTGGCAACTCTACATGGAGCATGTCTATTGGCCTCATTTTTCCAACAGCATGTGCTCACTTGATGTCTTGGTGTCATACTTTGGTAATTCTCCCAATATGTTAAACTTTTTCACCATTATTTTATCTGTTATGATTATGACCAGTGATTTTTTATGTGACTATTATAATTGTTTTGGGGTGCTACAAATCGTACCCATGTAACAACAGCAAACCTAACTGATGAATGTTGTGTGTATTCTGACTGCTCCACAGACTGGCCATTCCCTCTCTCTTGCTCTTCAGGCCTTCCTGTTCCTAAAACACAACTATTGAAATTAGGCCAGTTAATAACCCTACAATGGCATCTGTGTTCAAGTGAAAGGAAAAGTCACATGTTTCTCACTTAAAAGCTATAAAAGATTAAGTTTACTGAGAAGGTATGTCAAAAGCCGACATAAGCCAAAAAGTAGGCTTCTTGCACCAAACAGCTGGCAAAATAGTGAAGGCAAACAAAAAATTCTTGAAGGAAATTGAAAATGTTACTCTAGTAAACACATAAATGAAAAGAGAGCAGACAGCCTTATTCCTTATATAGAGACAGTTTTAGTGGTTTGGATAGAAGATCAAACAAGCTATGAAATGCCTTTACGCCAAAGCTTCACCACAGCAGGGCCCTAACTCTAATTCTATGACGGGCGAGAAAGCTGCAGAAGAAAAGTTGGAAGCTAGCAGAGGTTGGTTTATGAGTTTTAAGGAAAGAAGTTCTCCCTATAACTTTAAAGTGCAAAGTGAAGTAGCAAGTGCTGAGGGAGAAGCTGCAGCAAGTTATCCAGAAGATCCAGCTGAGATCATTGATAAATGTGAATACAGTAAACAACAGATTTCAACATAGACAAAACAGCACTCGATTGGAAGAAGATGCCATCTGGGACTTCCATAGCTAGAAAAGCGAAGTCAATGCCTGGTTTCAAAGCTTCAAAAGACAGGCTGATTCTCTTGTTAGGAAAAATATAGCGAGTGACTTTCAGTCAAAACCAATGTTCATTTACCATTCCCCAAATCCTAGGGCCCTTAACAATTACGCTGAATCTACTCTGCCTGTGCTCTGTAAATGGAACGACAAGGCCTGGATTACAGCACATCTGTTTACAACGTGGTGTACTAAATATTTTAAGCTCACTGTTGAGACCTATTTCTCAGGGAAAAAAAAGATTCCTTTTAAAATATTACTCTTCATTGATAATTTACTCGATCACTCAAGACCTCTGATGGAGATGTACAAGGAGATTAATGTTTTAATGTCTGCTAACACAATATTCATTCTGCAGACCATAGATCAAGGAGTAAGTTCAACTTTCAAGTCTTACTATTTAAGAAATACATTTTCTAGGACTCTAACTGCCATAGTGATTCCTGTAATAGATCTGGGCAAAGTAAATTGAAAACTTTATGGAAAGTATTCACAATTGTAGATACCACAAATAACATTTGTAATTCATGGAAAGAGGTCAACATATCAACAATAACAGGAGTTTGGAAAAAGCTAATCCCAACCCTCTTAGATGACTTTGAGGGGTTCAAGACATCAGTGGAGGAAGTAATTGCAGATAGGGTAGAAATAGCAGGAGAACTAGAATTAGGAGTGGAGCCTGAAGATGTGACTGAATTGCTGCACTCTCATGCTAAAACTTTAATGAATGAGCTTTGCTTCTTATTAATGATCAAGGAAAGTGGTTTCTTGAGATATAATCTCCTATTGAAGATGCCGTGAACACTGTTGAAATGACAACAAAGTATTTAGAATATTACATAAACTCAAGTTGATAAAGCAGTGGCAGGTTTTGAGAGGATTAATTAAAATTTTAAAAGAAGTTCTACTGTGGGTAAAATGCTATCAAATAGCATCACATGCTACAGAAAAATCTTTAGTGAAAGGAAAAGTTGATTTATGTGATAAACTTCATTGTTGTCTTATTTTTTAAAATGACTACATCCACCTAAATTTCATCAGTCACCACTCTGGTCAACCTGCAGCCATCAGCATTGAGGCAAGACTCTCCATCAGCAGAAAGATTATCACTCACCGAAGGCTAGGATAATTGTTAGCATTTTTAGCAATAAAGTATTTTTAATTAAGGAATATACATTGTTTTTTGAAACACAATACTACTACACACTTAATATGGCTACTATATAGTGTAAACATAACTCATAGGCATGGGGAAACAACATGTCTTGCTTTAAATTTGATACTTGTTTTATTGTAGTGATCTGAAACTGAACCCACAGAATCTCTGAAGTATGCCTGTGTATACGCATGTACATACATACACACTCACACCCCCTTCATCTATGGATGAAAAAAGGAAAGAAAGAAACCCTGTGGCAAGATAGAGCAAGTAGAGGGTGTTTAATTCCTGAGTCCTTTGCAGAAAGAGACAAAATTCAGGTCCCAATAATACAGCAATGCCTTTCCTTTCTTGCTTTGTAACTTGTACTGCTGGAACAAGGTTTCATTAGCACAGGCTCACGCTAGAGATTTGAGCAAACTTTTGTTTGTAGTTTTTCTAAAAGGTTATGAAAAAAGAGTATTTTAAAAGAAGTAACTATATACACATTAGGATTTTAAACAATACAATTGGTAAAAAAAATAAAAAATGTGGACACCTAGTCTTTCGTTATGTTAAATTTAACAGAATATTTTAGATCCTTCTCACAGAAGTCCTTGAAATTATTTAGATGTTGTTTTAGGTATTTGAAGAATCTTAAAATATCTTTGGACATTCCCCCTAAAAAGAAAAATCTAGAACAAACCATACATGTAGGTGAAAAATAAAGAATGCTTACCATCTGATATGATTTGACTGTGTCTCCACCAAAATCTCATCTTGAATTGTAGCTCCCATAATCCCCACATGTCATGGGAGGGACCTGGTGGGAGATAATTGAATCATGGGGGCAGGTTTTTCCCATGCTGTTCTCATGATAGTGAATAAGTCTCACGAGATTTGATGGTTTTACAAAGGGCAGTTTCCCTGAACACGCTCTCTTACCTGCCACCATATAAGATGTGTCTTTGCTCCCCCTCTGACTTCCACCACAATTGTGAGCTTCCCCAGCCATGTGGAACTGTGAATCCATTAAACTTCTTTCCTTCATAAATTACCCAGTTTTGGGTATGTCCTTATGGCAGTGTGAGAGTGAACAAAAACATCATCTATGAAAAGAAAAATATTGAGATTAAAAGGAATTGAGATTTGAATTGGCTTTATATATAGTATCATCCATTATAGATAGTACTCATTTGATTACAAGATAAATTCAGAGGCAGAAATCATTATGACCCCAATAAAGTATACATAAAATCAGTAAAATCACCTAGTCACATTATAAAACACCTTTATGAAGATATAGCTATAATAGAAAAGTATTTTGAAAATGGTTGATTTTATGCTGGTGGAAAGTATAACTGGATGTTAAAATTTCAGCCCAGATACCAAGATACAATAAATATGAACTGTAAAATCAGACTTCCCTACGCAAAATTTGCAGTGGCAATCAAAAATCAGATTTTCCTGTGCAAAATTTGAAAAAACACTTTGGAAATCTGATTCTGTGACATTAGACACTTCAACCAGCATGAGGAGAAAAAGGATGCATGTTAGTTTGCTGGAGCTTTTGTATAAAATTACTGCAAACTAGGTTTCTTAAAACCATAGAAATTTATTGTCTTACAGTTCTGGAGGCTAGAAGTCTGATATCAAGGTGTCAGAAGTGCCATACTCCCTCTGATACCTAAGGGAGAATCATCTTTTTCTGCTTCTAGCTTCCAGTGTTTGCCAACAATCCTTGGTGTCCCATGGCTTGTAGATGCATCATTCCAGTCTCTAATTCTATCATCACATGGCTGTCTTTTCTCTGTCTCTGTTCTTTTACAAGGACACCAGTCCTTTTAGATTAAGGGCCCATCTTACTCCAGTATGACTTCATCATAAGGACTATCTCCGTAAGTGTACACATTTTGCGGTACTAGTGGTTAGGACTTCAATCTATCATCTGGGGAGCCACAGTTCAACCCATAATGGAAGGTATCAGAATATGGAGAAGATTGTAAGATTTTGCCTGGAGAGAATAGTTGCCCTGCCTCTAGAGAAGATGGGCTGGGATTCTAGCTTCCAGTAAGAAGACGATTCAAGGCAGGGAAGTTCTTGAGTGTGCAACCCATGCAATCAAACAGAGCCCTACAATCTTGAAATTCCTGATAATTTTATAAAAATAAGTTTTGCATTTTCATTTTGCACTGGGACCTGCAAATTATGCAGGATGCCAGTTGGAGAGCTTGCTATATGCTTCTGGTATATGGCAGGCTGTGACCTGACTTACACACAATAAGACTGGCTTGTGACAACTGAATACAGGGAACTGACTACGCTGCCTAATGTTAGCCTGCCTCCCAGAGTTTTCACAAAAAGTGGCTCACTTGTAAAATATGCATTGTCCTCTTTCTTTGCACTTCAGTTAAGAGGTGCTCAGAGATGGGAATCTCTAAGAAAATCCAAATGGTCTCAGAACAGGGAGCTTTAAATCTCTGGCAGGCCAGAGAACAGGAAGGAGTTATACACAACAGTTCAAGTAAGACCTCTCTTACAGCTTTGCCACTCTGGAAGAATAAAAAAATTAAAAAAAAAGAAAAAACTGATTAGCAGACTGGGTGAATTTGGGAGTGGGCAGGAACAGTGAGGGAAAAAAAAAAAAAAGCTTAAGATGTAAAACAGAAAAAGCCTTTGCCTCTGCAGGCTGCCAACATAAATTAAGGCCAATGTGGAGAAGGGGGAATTATTTGATATTGCATTACATTTAGAGTTTTGATTAGTAATACTAAACAGTATATTCTAATTTTAGAATTGAATCCCAAGGTGACCTAAACAGGTTAGCCAAACCAAAAAAAAAAAAAATCATGCACACCATATTTTTCACTTAGGAATAAGGAAAGATACATTATCTACTCCAATACATTGTAAAGGGTCAGCGGTGGTGTGGCCTGAATTGTGTTCTTCTAGAAATTCATATGTTGAAGTCTTAACCCCCAGTTCCTTAGAATGTAACCATATTAGAGATGAGTCTTTAAAGAGGTAAAGTTAAAATGGCGTCATTAGGGTGCTCTAATCCAATGTAACTGGTATTTTTATAAAAAGAGATTAGGACACATGCAAACAGAGAAGGAAGACCGTGTGAAGACACATGGAGAAGGTCCCTCTTAGAAGCCAAAGAGAGCAGCCTCAGCAGAAACCAACTCTGCTAAGATCATGATCTTGGACTTCCAGCCTCCAAAGCTGTCAGGAAATAAATTTCTGTTGCTTAGGCCACCCAGTCCATAGTACTTTGTTATGGCAGCCGTAGTGAACTAATACAACAGTAAACAATAAAAACTGAGTTATTACAGTGAGTAATTAGTTTTGAAAGGCGTAATAATCAACAAGGTCCATAAACTGGAGCATAGACATTATTACCTGTATCATTATCATCATCTTATAAGATAGCTGAGATTAAAAGAGTTGACTTAAAAAATGGCCATGTTAGTGGTTGTTTGTAGACCTAGCTTGACTGAAGGACTACATAAGAATATATATGATACTAGATAGCTCATAATTTTACAGATTAGACAACATGAACATTAAGTGTGAAACAGAATTTTAAAAGCACTATAAATTACTAAATCCATAGGATTCATGTAAAGAGCTCTACTTGTTACATTTTGCAATACTGTAAGTTGGTATACATTCATAGAAATATAAATACAACTGCACAATAGAAGAATAGAGCAAATTTATTTAATGTAATATATATGAAGCATAGGACACATTTTTTAAAAAAATGGTAGTGTTCAATTAATGTTAACTTCCTCCCTGTTTCCTCTTTTATAATGGAAGGAAAGCCACAGAGATTGATTGTTTTTCCCTGCTTCTAGTCACCTTAGCTTAATTAAAGTGATTAGACTTTGAACCAATTAATTGTCATTAAAGTCAGACTGGCACTGGAACAAATGGAAACATATGCTAAATCTATGGTTCATGTAACTCGGTTCTGCTTTACTAAGTATTGGTAACCGATGATAAAGCAATTTGAGTGATAATCAGAAAAGGAAGAAGAATAGTTTCCATTATTTTAAGAGAATGTACAATGAGATTTTACTAATGAATGAATCAATCTTGTATAGTGTAGTTATCAACATACCTGATAGTTTAAAGTAAAGTGCTTCATTGGTGTTCAGGTTTGAAATATTTTATCTCACATAGGCATAAAGGTTTCAACCATAGCAAGGACAGGCTGGGCCTTACACATACTAAGAGTGTCTGTGGAGTAGTGAGATGGAAAAACAAGCAACAGCTGTAGGGAATAGCCGCTCCTAGGAAATCCAGCATGAGATTTGGAGATTATCCCCAAAGTCATAAAGGAACTCATAAGTAGTTAATCTAGAGGGTCATAATACAATGCTTAAATTATCAGAAATATCTGTCATCAGGTATTATAAACTCTCCCTCGGGACTTGCACAGCAGCCAAGGGTTCAGCTCAGACAGGCAAGAGCAAACATTGCTGGACCCTTATACTAAAATTTCTTGGTAGTGTTGGATAGAAATCCTCACTTTGGGATTAACTCCAACACTGAGAATAATAACTCTAAATATCAGCTACTGAATTTTGTCTGTGTGCCAGAATCTCTGCAAAGTATTTCACATATAATGTTTTCAGTATACCCAAAGTGAATTCCATGAACTTTTTACAGTAGTAGATATGAAAAAAATTTAATAATGACAATTATGGGTTCAAAAACTAATGATTAGTTTTCAAGAATAATATGTATATACTGACATGCACTGATTTTTATTATTATAAAGAGTAAAAAAATCCTAGAAACAAGCATAAAAATGAGATTATTTCTCAGGTACAAAAACAAATTAATCCTGATTTTACATTAATCCAAGAAAAACAAGGAAGCATTATCAACAGATTGTTTTTAACAAAAATTGCTTGTGAGCCAAATATTTTAACATCCGTTAATTTTTTTCAAGTACAAAGGCCAAAAAATAATTAACAGACATATAATTTATGTACACATATAAGTACATAAACTATTCTACAAATATATCTTTCTTAAATGTAAATTACTTAAGATAACTCTAATGACCACAAAATGAATCTACATTAGAAATTGAGGATCAAGGGATGTGGTAGAACTGCTCTCTAAAACTTTCAACAGGTACTATTTCCAAACTATCTTAAGAGACTCGAGAAGAATATACTGTATAAAAATGGCCTGAGCCATTAGAAAATTAAGGCTGAAATGGACGTTATGAGGTTTCCTTTTACACTGGCATTTGTACACTTTAAAAGGAAGCAATTTTAATGTAGAAGGCTATCCTTGAGTATTGAAATAATCCTATCATGAACAAAAGAAATTTCTCTAGAAATTTCCTTCTCTCAGCTTAAGATTCTCACTTGTGTAATTAAATAAGTTTGTAATTGTGTTTAAAATAATACTGTTTGGGGAGGATATGAATATTTCTGTTTGACGGGTTTTTATGTTATTCTTCTTAGGTGACCAGATGTTCTTCATAAAAACATATGAGCATGAAAAAGTAATGAAGCTAGAAAATATATTTGTGAATTGAATACATGAAGTCTGTGATATATTTTACATAATTCACTTAAATGTACTTCACATTTCTCAAAATTGTATATTAAGTAAATGTATAACCTTTGTGAAGAATTTTCTAGTTTTTTTTTGTTGTTGTTATTGTTGTTGCTGCTTCTGTTGTTGTTTTGAGACTGAGTCTTGCTCTGTCATCCAGACTGAGTGCAGTGGTGTGATCATGGCTCAAGTAATCTGCCAACCTCAGCCTCTCCCACCTCAGCCTCCCAAGTAGTGGGGACAACAGGCATGTACCACCATGCTTGGATAATTTTCTCTTAATTATTGTTTGTAGAGATGAGATCTCTGTATGTTTCCCTGGCTGGTCTTAAACTCCTGGGCTCAAGCAATCCTCTCGCCTTAGCCTCCCAAAGTGTTGGGATTACAGGCATGAGTCACCGACCCAGTCCCCAATAATTTCCTTTTAAGCAGTTGACAGAAGAAGGTATTTCTGTTCCATCATTGATTTTTCCACTTCCTTTCTCCGCTTCTTGTGATTTTCATAGAAGTCCTGAGAAGCAGTGCTGCAGAGGCAACTCTGCCAAGACTAACTCATTCAGCTTATGGAGCTCCAGAGTTTATATTATTTGTAAAGGTGACTTCCTCCAATTTCATCAGATATCTTTGAGAAACAAAAAGACCCTGACATGACCTTTCTCATTATCTATTCTGTTGACATAGCAAAGAGAAAGAAAAACCCACAGAATACTGAACAATGCTTATCATAGCTGAAAGAAGAAAACACATTCTATAATTATGTGCTTAATAACCCTCATGAGGCTGGGCACGGTGGCTCACACCTGTAATCCCAGCACTTTGGGAGGCTGAGGCAGGAGGATCATGAGGTCAGGAGATTGAGACCATCCTGGCCAACATAGTGAAACCCCATCTCTACTAAAATACAAAACGTTAGCCTGGCATGGTGGCGCATGCCTGTAATCCCAACTACTCAGGAGGCTGAGGCAGGAGAATCGCTTTAACCCGGGAGGCAGAGTTGCAGTAAGCCGAAATTGCACCACTGCACTCCAGCCTGATGACAGAACAAGACTCCATCTAAAAATAAAAAAAAAAAAAACTCATGAAACTTTAATAATCAATGTTGTAAATAAATTATTCACACCAGGAACAAAATAATAAAGATTATTATAGTTCAATTGAATTATCTAACAAAGAGTCCATAATCCACCATGACATTTCTTGGATATTTTCGGGAGAATTGATGTAGTTAAGCCTAGGCAAACCATATTAAAGAGATAAGTGTAGAGCCTACCTTTAATGAGATCTCTAGAGAAGATACTTCTACAACCTTCAGAAGCTCACTGACAATATTTAATAAAATTTACACAATGTACTTATGCTATCAGAAGAAAGATTTAAACTTCTATATGAAAAAATGACATTGTAGAATTGGAGAACTGGTCATAAGATGGTAGGAACAGGCACTGCCCTTCATTGAGCTCCATGCAGTTTGCAAACTATATTTTCTTTAACCTATTGTGAGCTTTATAGTGCAAGTATCAGGCAAGAAATACAGTGCCAGCAAATAGTGGGTATTTTAAAGTTTGTTTTGTTAAACTGAGGTCTCACCAAAACATCATAAAACAGATGACTTTGCCCTACTTTACAGTGGAGGAAAAAGACTCAAAGAGATGAATTAGCTTTCTCAAGATAACATACCAGCAATCATTTGAAAACACAAGTTTATCTGATATGAAAGCTTCCATGGGTAGATCTGCTCTATTGTAACGTTTTAAAATGTACATATTGTTTTATTAGCTGAATTTTATATTTTCAGGTATTTTCTTACACTGCTGACAAAGAAATTCGAACCGATGACTTGTGCTTGGATGTTTCTAGACTCAATGGACCTGTAATCATGTTAAAATGCCACCATATGAGAGGAAATCAGTTATGGGAATATGATGCTGAGGTATAGTATTTTCCTTAATTTACTTATTATTTGATGCTTGAGCTCAGTTATATATTTCAACATTCGACATTTAAATCTTAAGCTGGTTTTTATCTACATTGGCAGAATTAGATTTTAAGCATGCAGGTTCATATCCGGTAACATTAGGATGGCATATTGGCCGGGCGCGGTGGCTCAAGCCTGTAATCCCAGCACTTTGGGAGGCCAAGGCGGGCGGATCACGAGGTGAGGAGATCAAGACCATCCTGGCTAACACGGTGAAACCCCGCCTCTACTAAGAAAAATACAAAAAACTAGCCGGGCGAGGTGGCGGGCGCCTGTAGTCCCAGCTACTCCAGAGGCTGAGGCAGGAGAATGGCATAAACCCGGGAGGCGGAGCTTGCAGTGAGCTGAGATGATCCGGTCACTGCACTCCACTCCAGCCCGGGCGACAGAGCGAGACTCTGTCTCAAAAAAAAAAAAAAAAAAAAAAAAAAAAAAAAAAAAGGCATATCATATAAACAGGTTTTGCCAAATTGGTCCATTAATATAAAATATGAATAAGGACGATAAAATCAGTTTTGTGTATGATAACTTGTTATCTCCATGTACATGCCAAACATAAATTAGGCAAGGGGTAAGCTAAGGCTATCTGAGAGGTTTGTATGAAGATGTGTATACAGGATAATATTGACAATATGTATATATTTTCAAATTTTAAATTTTATGCCACTAATCACTGACATTTATGTTCCTCAACTGGAAGGAACAATATCTGACAAGATTAACAAGATTTCTTTACTGTTTACAATTATAAATATTTCACAGAATTCAGTAAACTAATTAGTCACCTAAAAAGCTGAGTAGCCTCTTCTCAATATAGCACACCTTTCTGACAGAGGAGAGGGAGAGAAAACAACAAAATTGGTGTTGGAAGTTTATCTCCAGGCAGTGTGTAAAAACCAGATCAGCCATCAGATGGAGCTAATAAAAAAGAAATATTTTCCTTTGCATAAAGAAACTTACTCTCGAAAACAGCTTCATTTCTTTCAGTTTTCTTTTATGATTAACAAAATGAATTGGTCGTCTGTGTTACATTTCCCACACTATTAAGTGGTAGGTGATTTATTTAAAAGGAAAACTAAAGTTCATTCTGCTTAGAAGATAAATGTTACTATAGAGGTAAATGGGTTTCACAGATGCAGTATTCCATGCAAGCCTAAAATTTCCTACAAGAATAACATTTTAAAAACCAATCTACAGAGTTTTGGCATTGTTGATATTTTAACAAGACCTTTTAAAAACCTTTTTGAATGTCGTTTTAATATTTACATGATTCTGTAGTTTCTTAAGTTGAATATTAGAAAAACTTACTGAATTCTCATAGCATTTGAAACTGGTTATGTAGGGTTAATTTGGGGTCTAAAACTTATACAGTGTTACCAGGATCTTAGGACACAAAATCATCTTCTGGGCCATAATTGAGGACAAACACTGCGAATTCTTCCTATGTTGTACCAATATGTTCTGTTAAGATGCTATTGCCTTTGCGATATCTTACTCACCTTGTCTGACCACTTTTTTTTCTCTTCAACTATTATTTATTGGTGCCATCCTTGATATTAAGCCTACAGAAAACAGTACCTTTGCAAAATACATGTAGGTAAATCCTTCATCAGTACTCTATCTCTTCTATGAGGAAAAATGCAGTAAAATGTACAGATACAGTAGAAATCCTATAAGTGATACTTATTTTTAAATAAAACTTGTTGTTGTTACTGTTTAGTTTCTACCAGGAACCTGGGACTCTACTGAGCTTATGCTAAAAATTAGAAAATCTAGAATATATTTATTAAGAAAGGGGAATGATCATATACATTTTTATAAAATGAAGCAGTGTGGAATTTTAGAATACCACTTGTAATCTTTAAACTTTTCCATAACTCTTGAGTGAACAATATCATAACTCAAATTCTTTCATTTCTCAAATAACTACTGTTAGTAATTACGTGTATATTTTTGTTTACATTTTCTGTCAGCTAGTAGCAATGCTATTGAATACTAAGGAATTTTAAGTAAAAAGTGAAAAAAATAGGCAGCTTCACCTAAGATAAATAAATGATTTCTATAAATTTACTCTTTTGGATGACTAGTAGTTATCTGTTGTAGTATTTCAGAGCACTGTAACATTTTGTGTCATGTTTACTTTGACTTTGGAACACACACACAGAAAAGCTTATAAAATGCCATAAATATTGAGAAATTTTTATTTTAGATAATTTGATCATCTGAATTATATAGCTTAATTAAATTCTCATATATGTTTATGTTTTCAAAATTAACTAGTGATGTTTACATTATCTAATGACACCACTTTGCTAAATTAAAAAATGAATGGATCATAATCTAGTAAATGACATAAGAATAGAGCAATTGTCGGAATAATACATTGCCTTTCTGGAAATTTCAGCTTTGAAATGTGATTATATTTTTGAGAAGGTTGTTAAAAAGGATTTTTTTAAACGAAATTGAAATATGACATATATTACTATGCTTTTAAGTTTTACATTTAGGGTTTCTTTAGGTCACAGAAGAGTTCCACCCCTTGCTACCCACAGGGTGATTCCAGGAGTAGTAGCATCACCTGGGAACTTGTTAGAAATGCGGGATCTGAGCCCATACTAAACACACTGAATCCAAATCTGTATTTTAACAAAATCTCCGATCATTCATATACACATTTACATTTGAAAAGGACAGGGTCAAATATCTATGTATCTTCCATAGTCTTTTTATACACTGATTAAAGAATATTACAAATTTAGGAAAAGGCATGGATACAATTTGGAAAATGGCAAGGCCTCCAGAGGGGAGCGAAGAGAGGGAAAGGGAGCAAAAGGATAAAAGGTGTTGAGATGAGAAGGAGGAATAATTGCTCAGTGGTTCTATTCTTCTCATATTCCAACCTGTGGAAAGTAAACGCGTGCTGCTTACTACTTTAACTCAATTCTTTATCTTTTGCTAGCAAGGACAAAAGTTTTCTTTGAAAAATCTCTGAGGTGGTGCAGGTTCAAGGCAGAATAAAAATTGTCGGAGTTCACAGAATTACAGAACTGAAATGTACCTTGCAGTTCTCTCCTTTAAGCCTTTATCAGGAGGAAACTAAAGCACAAAGATTACACTGCTAGCAGCAGATCTAGAATTCAGGTCCTAATAAAGTATTCCAAGCAAGCTAGCTATCAGTATAATTGTGAATCTCACCATGTGAACAGCAGAAATATTCTATCACCTTATCTCCCATAGTCCTTTCAATCTTAGAAAAGAAAGCTCATAAATAGGAGCAGGATTGTTGGAATATCCAGAGAAAAATGGAAACAGTGTCATGAAGCCTCAGAACCTAGAATCTATCCAGCTACTTTGGTTTTGTTTACTTCTTAGGCGAGTGGGGGAAAAGAGAAGGAATAAAGTTCATTACGTATTTATCTGTTTTCTCATGCAATTCTTACAATAGTCTTATAAGACAGATATTCTATTTTTCACATTAGTAAAATGAAGCATAGGGTAAATGCCTCGTTTAAGTTTGCACAGCCAGATTCTTACAGTAAATCCAGCAATTTTTCTACTACACTACATTGCCTCTCAATGTTATTGAAAAACTAGAAATAATTTGATTCTTTCAATGGTTATGATATAATAAGCGTAATATACAGTATTTCAAATGGAATAACTAAATGCTCTCAGTTATTTGTTATACCAAATTTTATTGACATAAAATTTCTCATTTTTTTAATAGTGGGAAAGATGTTCTACAATAAATATGATCTATTTAGCTAAATAAGCAGTCATAAAACTACTTTGTCATTTTGCTCTAATTGCTTACAAACTTCAGCTATACATACTCATAATTGCTTATCCTTGTAATTGAATGAAACTAAGCACATGTTAGTAATAAATGCACTTCTTTGGTCAACTTTGATTTCAAATGTAGTTTCTCACACCCCTAACTAAATAGTTCTTAAATAACCATGAATTTAGTTCACTGTCATCTTATGTACTGTTTGAATTGAGGGCATCCTGGGCATCATTAGCAAAATTGTAGGATACCTATGTGATCTAGAAGCTTAAATAAATTGCACAAACCCTTCTATGCCATGAAATGCCTATTTCCAGGATTAAATGAAAAGAAAAAAATTCATCTCACTGAAACATTTTAAGAATTATTTTTATGAAGTTCTGTCATCCATTCATTCTGTTTTATTCAGGTGTTCTGATGTTTGAACATTACAATTGTGTTCCAATCAATTTAGAATATTTTCCTATGATATGTGCACATAATTACATTTCTTTTTGAATAACTAGGCAGCTACATACAGTGTGAGAATCTAATTTTAGATCAGAACACTTACGTTCAACAAACACTATGCAACAAAGAAAAAAAGGGAGAAAAATATGATGCTAAAAATAACTCTTATTTTTCATGTGACTGAGCAAGTGGACTTAGAAAATACTTGTTGTGAATTCTATATATATATCTGTATCAAATAATTTCCAGAGTCACAATATAAGGAATGCTTTTCCATAGGTAAAATGTGTTAGATTAATATTTAGACTTGACTTACACTACCATCTTTTATTTACCTTTATTAGAGAGCAGGTAAATGGGATTATAATTTCAAGGTAAGTGATCTTTAAGTGCTTTAAGATCTTTAACCATTCCCCTGTGTAGCATTCCTAAGAAAAACAATGGCTTAATTTACCTTTTGAAGGCTGTGTGCATTACACAGGTATCACCTTTCCATATTCCTATTGACCCATAGCTGTGATTTCTTATTAGAAGTAGTGAGTAGGAATTTCAATAGATTAGTGTCACATTTGTAGTTCCTATATGTTAAATGATTACACTTCATATTTTATAATATTTCTATTTGACTGAATGCATAGATTACCTTATCTGGAGATCATAACTAATGTTTTGAGTAATAACTTTTTAATATTAATTTTTAATTGTTATTCTATGCTTGATTAACAGGAGAAATCCTATTATCTTTGCTATTAAATTAAATATCTATAATAGTCCAAATGTATACTTATTTTGTATATTATTATATGTAATAACCTAATTGATTGGGTTTCATTTTAATCTTTTAGTATACCAACTTTTAAACTGAGACCTGTGTGATTGGCTCTTAAATTAACTATGCAGTCAGTTCATTAAAGTATCTATTTTTTTAATTAGTACTATTAGTGCCAAGGTATGGCCTAATTTTACAATATTAATGGCTCTTATTTTGTCACCAAAATTGTTTAGCCTGATTCCAGTTGGCTTTAAGTAGGAATTATATATTTGGAAGGGTAAATTTAGATGCCCCATGCCACATTTTATGTTAGTCAAACAAGCAAATATATATAAAGGCAGGAATCATTAATGTTTTTCTTATGTATTTTTACGTTATGATTGAAATATTGTACATCGCAGGAAATACCAAGGCTTTACATTCTAGAGGAGAACAATAAAGTAATGCCATATTATAAACAAAACTCAATACTAGCTTAGGGTTTAGATCCTATTTTCTAGTCAATATTTTAAATAAAGCTATAGGAAAATATATTTGGCAGTAAGTTGCATGTCGGCCTGGATGTCACATTGTCTTCAGAATTGAGTTAATATAGCTGGATGCGGTGGCATGGGCCTGTAATACCAGCTACTTGGCAAGTTGAGATGGGAGGATTGCTGGAGTCCAGGAGTTTGAGGCCAGCCTGGGCAATATAGTGAGACCATTTCTCTAAAACAAAACAAAAGTAGACTAATTAGGCATGTGCAACAAAAACAGATATAACTAAGGGTTGATATGCCTAATAAAGAGCTGTACTGTCCTTTTTGAAGGGAAAATAGTATATCACATATAGAAATGTGCAAGGACTTGAATAAACAGCATAGTAGAAACATAGCCAAAGAAAATGGAAAAAAGTTTTTAAAAAACATACATAAATAAAAATCGTTTTATGTGTTATTGTATTCATTTCTTGTTTATCATATCAATACGGCAAGAAATGTTTTTAGCAGCAACTTGTAATATTGGTGAAGATGCAGTGATACCCATACAGTATCCTGACATATAGCAAGCATAAGAAGTGTTAGCTGCTGCTGCTGTTATTACAAAATTACTGTTATAGATATATTTTAAAGAACTTTGCTAATATGTCTTAAAGCGTTCATGTATTTGACCTTGCAATTTCACTTCTAAGAATCATTTCCAAAGAAATAATGACAGATATAGACATTGATGTTCAGAGATATTTGCCATTATTTCTAATACATACATATCAACCCTTAGTTATATCTGTATGTATTATAAATAATGGCAAATATCTCTGAACTACAATATATTGATCAAATATCTCTGAAATACAATATATTTTTGTTATTTGCAATAGCTCCAAATTGGAAAGATACTCCCTGCAAATAAAAAGGTTAAATAGATTTTGGCAAATTCATTTTAGAGAAATAGTTTGTTTCTTAATAGTATGTTTTTAGATTATTTTACTGATAGACAAAATGCGCACAACATGAATAAAGGCATATTTGATTATATGACCTCAATTATATAAATACATAAAATTATTAGAAGATACATACAATATTAATAATTGTTATCATTTCAAACAGTATACTCAGAAAAAAATGAACTATGCTTTGTTTTCAAGCAAATGAAGACACTAAATAATTTTGTGTGTTTTTAAATGAAAAATAAGTTTTGTCTCAATAAGGACAAGATTTGTAATTTGTCTTCTGGGCTATGGCTTTTTATCAGTACCTGGAATTAAAGTTCTTTGACTATTTTTTCATGGCCATTCATTTGATAAACCCTTTCGGGAAGTATGTTACAGTCATGTTTTTAATGAAAATTCTATATTGTATTTATGCCCTGGGGTCATGTTTCCAGAGGGTAAGCAAAATCATTTTGTTTTTGTGTTATGTCATAAAAATTAATTTTTATATTACAAATGAAATTAACATCATTTACACTAATATCTTTGATGTCAAAATGGCATTTTCCAAGAAAAGTTCACTTCAAGAAGAAATATCACTGAGGGTAGGGGATGATCTAGCCTAGCAGTATTAAACAGTATGGATGGAAAAATTCATGTTTGGTTAAAAAAAGAAACAAAAATATAAACTAGTCTTCTTAAAAAAAAACAAGCTATATAGTTAACAATATTATTTATAGTTACAGTTTTAATATCAACTACATAGTTAACAATTCTATGAATAAAATGTTACTTTTTCTTTCTTTACAAATTATATACTATTTTACTATAGAAGATAAATCCTTGAAAACATTAATCCAATAATTTGTGTTCATTAAGCTGCCTGAGAGAAGTAGCTTAATTTTAACAGAATTTATTGTCTGCGCTGGTCTTGTACTAAGTGTTTGAATCACCAGACTTACTTAGTGTATCCCATGGGCAGGCACTGAGCTTCAAGATGTAGGTGGCCATAGTCTGTGGCTTTCCTGGAGCTTATGTTCCTATGGAAGAAATAGATGGAGAGCAAGAAACGGACAGATAAATTAATTAATTGAAACTGTTTGGAAAATTAGATTAAGAGTTGATCTTTTTCTTTTTCCTCCCTTCATTACCTGCCTTTCTAATTGACATCTAACGAAGGTGGCAATGTACATGTGGAACACAACCAGGTTAGCCCTGTAAAGACACAAGTGGGAGCAATTTGAGTACCATACTGTTCAAAGTAAAGCCTTAAAGCTAAATTATCCTCCAAATTTGTCCCTAATATTATTTAATTTTAGGGTGTAAGAATGAGGAGGCCAAGGGCCATAGTTGGACTAATCAACTATTTTGAATATCCACTCGCAAATAACTCATCTGGTACTAAAAAGCATTGTATTACTAGGATGAAGGCTGAGAATATAATCTTTTATATCTAAAATAACCTTTTGCCAAAAATATTTCATCATTTAATCTTAAGCCCCTCTCCATATTCTCAGTCTTATCTTCATTTACTCCTTCCTTATAGGGTTGATATTAAAGCCATCTTAAAAAATGTGGCTCACAGCTCCATGGATGCAGTTATTGTGACATGTGCCTTCCATCTTTATCCAGTAGAAATTGCATGTTGCCTAGGATGATTGATTTATTACTGTCTTTGTACTTGATTTCATCATTATTCATTATTTTCTTTGTCAAACAGACCCACATTCTTCTTCATATAATCACCCAGTCTTGTCTCTCAGTGAACAAAGTAGCTGATGGCTCCCAGCATCCTACTGTGGAAACCTGTAATGATAGCACTTTGCAAAAATGGCTACTAAGAAACTATACAAGAATGGAAATTTTTAGAAATATTTTTGGGAATTCTACTGATTACATTCTCTAATGATTTTTGGAGGTTTGTGTTGCAGATTTTATTAATTTTAGTATTTTTGTTATGTTCAGTTATTGAAATCTGGAAACTCCTTTAAAATGTGGTTAAGAAAAATTTCTATGTATCTTTTCTCCATGGAGTTAACTCTCTGTCTTTTACTTCTTAGTTACTCATTAATTTGGGGACTGCATATATTAAGTTGTGTTTAGTCTATCCTTAATGAGTAGGTATGTTTTTGATTTTTTCTTTATTTTAAGCACATATGTGCATAAATATACTTGATGAACTGTATTATGACATATTAACTCTCTTTGAGGCGAACTATAGCCATGTTTATATGACAACAGGTTCTGCATCATCAGATCTGAAAAAAATCGATTAAAAAACTAACAGGGTCAAAAAAGGATTGTTTCTAAAACAACAAAATCATTTATTTTTGTTTCTTTTTATTCAGATACTTTGGTTAAATGCAAATATGGCATATCCTTTCTAAAGTATCTTATTATTTTAATTAAAACACTAAGCAAGCGCATTATTAAAGACTAAGATGTGATTTTTCAATATCTTTATAAAGAAAATTGTTTCTAAGCATTTCTTTGTGGTTGCCTAAGTGAAATAATACTTTTTTAAGTTGTATCTTTTATCTCTCACTTGTATGATTTGTGACTATCTTTTCAGTAAGCAATAAAATGAATCATTATTCAGGTCAACTGATAGGGAATTCTTCTAAAGAGTGCAAATAAGAACATGTCCTACCTTTTAGTTTTAAGGGGTTTATTATCCAAAAAATAAAGGATTTTACTTTGACCCTTACCTTACAATGAGAATACAGGAAGATTGGGGTATTTTTCTGGTTCAGATGAACCACTTAAATATTGTTAGTGGAGGAAACAATTGAGCTCAGAATTCTTGTAACAAGGCTGGGAATGAAATTATGGAGAGGGGTCAACACATGGGGTACTATTTTAATTAGAACTATATTCCAGTCAAAGACATTCCAAATGTAAGAGTTGGTAAAGCTGGAAAAGTGTAGGTCTTTTGCACAAAGAGAACTTGCGTACAAAACAATTTATGTGTATTATCTTAGTTGCTTTCAAAACAATCAAACCTGATATATGCAGTGCCAAAAAAAGAGGTTTAGGTTTAACTAAATATTTATTCTCACAAGTCTACTATAGAGTGCTAGAGCAGAGACCACAGAGTGCTTCTCTCCATAGGAGAAATTGCGGCAGTTCCCTTAGCAGTTCTTATAGCCTTCTCCACAGGTGACAGTCTGTTGCAAGGAGATGAGATCCACATCAGGCAAATGTCAAAACCATCCTGGCTTACTGGCCTCACAGAAGATGATCTCTCCTTGTAACAACTCCATAGGTCTAGCTTCCAGGAACCAAATAAAACATACAGAATTAGAAGTCTGCACTTAGAAAAGCCCAAAGTTTGCTTTTCTGTTGGTATATATATGCAATTTATCAGTTGCAGATGCAGTTTATCAATCAGAGTTCATTTTTACCATAAACAATGTAGGCTAGAAACGTAGTTAACATTTTTACCCCTTCGAGGTTGCCAGGGGATTACAGTTAGATAGTTGACTGAAGGTCAAATTTTTTTAAAAAAAGGTAAAAAGGATATTTGTAAGCATGTTTAAGTCTAAGTATTTTCTGACAAAGAATATGATTCCTCAGAATAATTCAAAGCATGCCTGAGTGTTCACAGCTAGTAAATAAAGGACAGGAATTTACCTGAGCCTAAAAGGTCTGGTTTTCTACTGCACTACATTATAAAGAAGTGTTTAGTTGTTTCTTTGTCTCTGCAGCAGTGGGTTTTCACTACTAGTGAATTCCTTCAAATAAATCATGTATTGTTTAGAAAGAACAATAAAACTATTGTTTTTAAAATTATTATTTGTGCAGTTGACAACATCTATTCACATGATCCTTAAAGAAAAATCTCAAGTCTGTGCTATATTTTGAACTAAGGTAACTGATAATTGATCAAAGCATTCAACTACTATGATATGTGATCGACTGCAATAAGATACTTACAGTGCTTTCTGGGGTAGCTTAATGGGCAGTAACATATTTGATATATGAAAAATTGTACTTTTTAAAAAAAGGGATCTAATAGAAGTATGCAATGGTAAGTTATATTTTTGAAAGAGAATACACACACAAAGGACCACAGGTACGTAACAAAAATTAAACCATTTTGTTGATTTTTAACTAGAACTGTTTAGAAAAAATATATATTGGTTTTGTTATGTATCTTTATTTTTTCAAGCTGGCTACTGGTTGAATTTCTGGCATCATAGGTATAAATCAGCCATCTTCTTACCTATCTTTGGCCATTTATTCCTTTCTTTGTTTTTTAGTGTAAATAACTTGATTCCATGTTTTGAAAGAGCAACAACAAAGGTCTCAATCTTGAAATCTCCTTTGCATCTAATTGTCTTGCTCTTTTAATTTTCTGCTTGTTGTTTCTTAGGCCTCCTCCACCACAAACCTATTCTCCCTTCCATCGTTTCTTACAACAGTGCAGGCCACGATGTTTTCAGTCTTAATCTAAACAAATTGTCTGGCTGCTATTTCTCTACCATTTTTATTGCCCACCCCTTATGTTTACTTTCATCCTATTTTCAATGTAGTATCAAGGGCCAAAAAAAAAAAAAAAAAAAAAAAAAAAACATTTTGTTTACCTTTAATTTTGGTAATTTGCAAAAAAAAAGTAGAGTGCTATTTTCAAGATATATTTGCAAATCATCTCTCATACATTCAAATACTTCGCTTCTGGTTGGAGAGGTTTTCATGTAATATGGTCCTAGGTATTGCCCATGAAATAGCAGAAATATATATAATTAGTATGTATAAATCATGTTGATTTAAAATGTATATCTGAAAAGTCCAAAAATGTGATTTCCAATGTACGTAAAGATGCCAAAGAAAAGATATATAATGACTGGTTAACATACAATTATTGGAATTTATGAAGAAACCAAAATATAAATATAATGTTTAAAAATATATGATCATCATGCCCCTGTTTTTATTTGTTATATTTTTAAGATTCTTAAAAATACAGACCAAACTATTGTAAAGATTTTATCAAGTAAGACAGATTAATTTTGCTCTGATAATCACTTTCTACAATGAATGTCTTACAGTCACAGATACTATAGCTTGTTTAGTATTTTGAAATGGGAACATCTCTAGCAGTTTTGTTCATTTGGGTCACAGCTGTGCCATCTATTTGCATGTTTACCAAATGGTTACTGAATAACACATGCCTAAGAAAACTAAGCTTTTACAAAAGCTTGTTAATATTTGCAGTCCTCAACTGAACTCAGAGCTCACAAATGGGCTTTTTGCAAAGGAGCCTGAATTCTTGGCAACGCTTGATAAATGTCAGCCAGTTTCTTTAACCATCTGCAAATAAAGGTATATTAGACAATGATGACTTCATAACAGTCAAAGTTGTATAATAATTAATCCAGGGACACCTGTGCACAGTTCCTTTTACAAACCTATCACAGCGTATTATACTAAAAAAATAAAGAATTTTTTAGAGAACAGATTTCATCTGATGTGCTGGTGAAGCTAAAGATGAAATAAGCTGCACTGATTATTGGTTATCTTTTACAGAGACTCACGTTGCGACATCTTAACAGTAACCAATGTCTCGATGAACCTTCTGAAGAAGACAAAATGGTGCCTACAATGCAGGACTGTAGTGGAAGCAGATCCCAACAGTGGCTGCTAAGGAACATGACCTTGGGCACATGAAGACCATGTCCTCCAAGCCATGAAAGTGTCTATGCTTTTGTTTTTCCATTATTTCCATTGGGGGAAAATATTGACTTTGCTGAATTGAAAGTTTTAAAAATCCTTTTAGTATTCTAAAACACAATTGTTTCTAATTCGTTTCTAGAAATGTTTGCTTACTTCCCTACTAAAATTTGTATCTGATCAAAGCACATAAAAATATAAATAATAGCAAACTATTATTAAACAACAGAACAACTTGTAAAACAAACTGCTTTAAGAAAAATCTTTATTGCACTCATGTCGGAGGGTTAATTGGAGGTTATTTTAATTTTGGTTGTCATGGTGATTGAAAGAGATAATGTAAATGCCTTATAAAATCATCTTCATTATGAAATATTATCAGTTGCTTTATAAACTCACCCTTTTTACTGATCCTTCATGGAAACATGTTTGAATTCTATGTCTACAACAGGGCCACATATTAAATTATTTCTGAATGGTGAATTCATCCTACAAAATGTTCCAAGTTTTGGACAAAGAAAAACATTACATTGGATATTGAATTCATAGAGCCTTTACAGAAGCATCACATTTAAACCAATGTGAATCCAAAAAAGAGAAGGAAAATGTTTAAATTCAATTTAAAGTACATAAAAAAAAGAAATCCGTGAAGCACTGAGGGGAACAAGACGAGTCTAATCCGCAGCGCTTCAATCATTGTGGGAGAACTCAAAGTGGGTTGCAATTCCTAACACAGGCTGAAGCTAAACAATCTTGCTTCCAGAGTTTATGTTGGAAACTCAATTCTTAACCAAAATCTTGGTCTCCACAAACTCTACCATCCCTTTTCTCTTCACTCTATAGACAGTGGCATGCCGCTGATGCTGTACAGAATTGTAGGTGAAAGGGAGAATTTTAGACTTAATTTTTAACTCTATTGCACTTAAAGATTTTAGTTAGGTCACAACTGTCATTTTCATTTTCTATGTTAAAGAACACCTTTCAATGCTATGCTCCAACATCTAAAAATTTTATCACCAGGGGAATAAACTCAACACATATTCATTAAACTTTTATTGTAATTAAACTGCTATATATTGTTTGCCATATATTATGGCCCGAGGAACATAGTTATAATTAGGCTAGATTCACATTTTCTTTTCTCATCTTAAAACCCTTCATGTTCAAAATACATTAACAGAGGCCATGAAAAGGAAAAAAAAAATCGGAATTTTGCTAATAAGTTTTTATATTTGACAGCATTTAAAATGCTCATAGAGTTACCCTATATATGTATGTTATTCATTATAAATGCACTCAGCAGCTAAGAGAAATTCGAGAGGAAAAATGGAAGTGTTTTCTGGAGCAGAAGATTCCACTTCTTTGGTCCTCATCTTTACTTAAAAAGCTCTTATAGAAAGAATTAATCATTCTGACTGCATACAAACTCTCTCTGTCTCTGACTTGCACATACACTGCTTTATAATGAAAATGAGGACGCTTTCTGATCGTCAGTAAAATCTTAAATGATTTTTGCAACTGGTATTCCTTCCTCTTTTGACTTTTTATTGGTACAACTGTAGGGAAGAATCTGCAACCTGGAGCATTTCAGGTTTGCTCTTTAAATATAGACACCCCTCACCATGAGCTCTCTGGGAATCCGTGACTTTCCTAAAATTGTAAGCAAAATGTTGAATATCAGGGCATTTTTTTCTGAGGTGGGAGTATGTCACTCACAGCAAACTTGGAAAGAAGGCTGTGACTCACAAGAGGCAGTGAACCATTGCCTTAAATTATTAGCAGCCTCTCAAGTCCATTGAGGCCTCATGTAAAATTCCCATCTTTCATTTTTACACTCCTCTTCTCCCCTCATTTCCTTTTCTCCTGACTAAGGTAAAAAGACCCTGCACAGCATTATTACTTAAGTTGAAAAAGCTTCAACTCTCAAGGACTCATGTATACCGTATGTTCCACTTATTGATTTGTCAGTCAAAATGCATGTTATGTAGAAAATGGTCAATGGCAAATTTTTATAAATACAGCTACCCCATCAAAGCTGAACTTGAAACATTTTAGCAGCATTTTAAATATGTGAAAGTTCGTTATGGTCATGGTGAGAAAACTAAAACTACATGAGTTTCATGCTAGAAAATATTTTTTTGACAATCTTCAGATGGCTTGAATGCATGCCATTATAGTATCTAACAAAAAGTGGCATAAAATATAAAACACCCAACACTAGAAAGCAATGACTAACATATAATTCGTTTTCAAAAATGTTTATTGTCTTCAGTACAAAAAGTTAAAACCATGACTGGATTCATAATGCACTTGTCTTATAGATCCCTTATTTATGGAGCTAGACTGACATATTTCAAACCAATCTCTTCTGTGGTCTTCTCCATCTCAGTTAATGCAACTTCAGCCTTCCAGATGCTCAGGTCAAAAACTGAAAGTTGCTTTTGACTCCTCTCTTTCTGTTTCAACTTTCATCTAATCCAACAGCAAATTCCCTTGATGCTACCTTTGAAATATAACTAGAAAAGAATGACTTGCCACCACATCCACTAGGTGTCACTACCTCTAACCTTTTTAATCGCAATATGCTTATTATTTAGTTCCCTAATTTCCTAGTCCTTGTCTTGAACAATCTTTTCTCAATACACCAGCCATAGTGATTCTGTTAACCATGAATTTGATTGTGTCATTTCCCTGCTCACAATCTTCCAATGACTTCTCCCTCCAGTGGTCTTCAAGGTCCTTCATGAGTGTTACCCCTCTACTCATCCACACCACTCACCACACATACATACACATGCACACACACACAGATACAATTCCACCTTTTTCTAACGCCATCTCTTATCTCTTATTATTCTGCCTCTTACTTACCCCACTATGGCTCCCAAGAAAGTTCCCGCTTTAGTGTTTTGTTCCCTCTGCCCCAGAGAGCTCCCCTTAGTGGTCTCAGTTAGAACATTATCTTATCAGTAAGACAAACCCTTCTCCCATCTGCCCTCCCTATTCCCTGTACCTGACAATCTAAAAGTTTGCTTCTTTATTTCTGTCTACACTTCCCCCTCCCCAGCCCCGAACATGCCCATCACATGTCCTAGAAGGTAAGTCCCATGAAGGCAGGGGCTTTGTCAGTTTTGTTCATTTGGTATTTCTGGCATATGTATTCTTTAAATATTTCTTGAATTAATGAACTGAAAAATGTGTGTTAAAGTTGCTAAGTGTTACTGTATCATACTTTTTTTGTATTTTAAAATAAAGGCTAATATATTTAGACAGGGTTTCCAATAACTTTGTCTTCAAGTTATAATTTTCTTCATAATATTCTTCACATTAAACTGTGGACTATATATTATTTTCTGGATAAAATATCCTGCCTTATGGAAATGAAATATGATATTTTATTAAAATGCTGCTATATTATATAAGTTGCTTCATTAAGCTAAAAATAGTTTTAATTTTTATTTTTTGTGTCCAATGGCCACCTGAAGGTATAAGATTTTGATTTTTAAAGAAGAGATATCATTGTCTTAAAAAGTATGTATTTTCTTGATTTCATAAGAACTATTACAAAATTTATCTTCTAAGTGCAGTCAATGGAATAAACACAATTACAGAGATTTTTAAAGGAGTTTACAGACGACGTTGTCTTAGTTTCTCTGTTTATAGATAATAAGACTGAAACCCAGATACGTGATACAACTTTTCTAAAGATCATATATCTATAAGTTGTGTTGCCTGGACCCCTTATTGTTAATGTAAACTAATACTGTCACTCAAAAAAGTACAGAAATGGAACAATAATGAGAAAAATATCTTCATTAGACATGTTATGGGGCCAGGCACGGTGACTTACACCTGTAATCACAGCACTTTGGGAGGCTGAGGTGGGCGGATCACTTGAGTTCAGAAGTTGTAGACCAGCCTGGCCAACATGACGAAACTCTGTCTCTAGTAGAAATACAAAAATTAGCTGGATGTAGTGGCACACGCCTGTAATCCCAACTACTCAGGAGGCTGATGTGGAGAATTGCTTGAACCTGGGAGGCAGAGGCTGCAGTGAGCCAGGATCACACCAGTGCACGTCAGCCTCAAGACTCGGTCTCAAAAACAAAAAAAAAAAAGTTTCTGACTAGTACATTGATTCTTTAGAAATATTTAAATTCTTACTATTAATTTAAATAAAATTAGTTCTTTAAAATAATACAAGCACTAAGACCTACAGCAGAAATAAACTACCAAGAAACAGCATGACTACAGGAACATCCAATCATTATTTGGCAAACTGAGTTTCAGGGAAGCAAAGCCTCTTCAGTACTAACTAATGGACCATACTCACTTTCATTTTTCCTTTTAATTATCTGCAAGTTAAAAGTAAGGTTTGGCCTACAGCTTGCACAGAGAATTAGACCATCTATTACTGTGAAATTGGGTAGGTTCTATGATACGGAGCTTCAAAGACTGCAGCGAAATCAGCAGAGATGTCTAGGCTTCCCAGTGGAGCTCTGTAAACTCTAGTAAACACAATGCATAAATTTGATTTTGCCACGGTGCTGAGAAACAGTCTAATAAATAAAAGGGGGAAAAGTGTATAGGGAGAGAAAAAATAACTACACTAAAACAGAACTGTTTTTACCTTTTAAAAAATTTGGTGGGAGGTTAGGAACATATTCCGAATTGGTTCAGTAAACCTCAAAATACTGTCTCCCCCCACATATGGTTTCACCACTTAAGAAATGATGATTGTATCTGCTCACAACCATTTCACTTGCATCTCATTTACAGATGCTAAATCTAGTCTCAGAGGAGGCAAAACATGTATGCATTCTTAAGTTATAAAGTGTACTGATTTCACAAATTGAAGAATTTTAGAAATTCAGATTTTTCATGGATGTGTCACCATCCATAGCTGTCATCCTGCATAGCTGATATCTGCTGCAAATGTTGAATAAATTTCCAATTCAGTTGGGCAGCCAAAATTCAATTAGATCTTAAGGCAGTTTGTGTTTCAGGATTCCACCACTGCCCATTTTCCCCAATATGTAAAAATATGGAATAGGTGAAATCAGCCCCTCTTGTGTACAGTACATGGACACATCTGTTGTGACTGCACCATGCTCGAACTGCTACTAAGTATCAGCTGTGTATGAATTTACGGTGTTGAATGAGCACCAGCAATGTGTTTTAAATAATTTGTGTATATTTGTAGCCCAGTTTCTTTTATATTGGTCAATAAATTCTAAAGACACTTTTCATTGTATGTGTTTTAAAAGAAAAATCCCTCTGAAATACTAGTGAATGCAGGGCAGCTCTTTGCTTAAGGATCCTTTAAGATAAAGACCACTTCTGCGATACTTGTGTTACATTATGTAAAGTTATTTGTTTTTGTTTTTAGCTGGGGAGAACAAATCACTCAATATTTTGTTTTTAAGGAGTTAGAATGAGAATGGAAAATTAGATGATTAAGGCTATAACACTTTTTTAAAATGAGATTTTCATCATGCATTCAATTGGTGTGAAAATGAAAGTAAGCCGCTGCTTGGTTCCAGTTGTACTGAAATTTCAGCTAAAAATAGCACAAGGGGGAAAAAGGATAATTACATGTGTTTTTTTGTTTCTTGTGTGTCTTTTTTTTTTTTCTACTTCAGCTTTTGTTGTTGTTGTTGTTGTTGTTGTTGTTTTGGTCAGTGTAGCCACAGCTAGAAAGGAGTAATTTCAAAAATGTTTTAGATATATGCTTGGCACCTAGTGCTTTAACATTTATAAAAGTAGATTGTGCATAATGACACATTTTAAATACTGTAAGCATTATTAGATGATATAATTGTTCTTTTGCTGTAAATTTAAATATTTATACATTTTTGTAGAATTAAAATATGCCAATTTAGTTTTCCTTTGGTATATATTGCCTTTTTTGAAAATAAATGGGTAACATTTCAAATAGATAAACATCAGTATTTTATGCTTAACTTCCATGTTTCTAGATTATTTAAATAAATGATTAAGTGCCTATGAATATCTCCTAGCACCAAGAAAATGTGTTCCCAGCATAATTTTGTTACCAAAATATATAAAATAGAAACACTAAAATATGCATGATTTAAAAGTATTTATTTTTATTTATTTTTGATTCTGAAATGATTTGAGGTGGACTTTTTCTTTCTGTTTTATAAAAATGACTAATAATAGAAAAATTTAAAAGTCTCATATCAATGATAAAAATTATTTTTCAGAATATAGGCCATACCTAATACCTGGGTTCTGAGACTGAAATCCTAAAAGACAGTCTGTCTGGTGAGAGGAAGATGGAGAGAAGCGGCCCACTCCACAGCACAGTGATTCCCCAGGATCAACTCTTCAGTCTTAACCACTAAGATAATCAAAAAGAGCATTTAATTTTCTAAGGTGGAGAAAGGAAGGAAGGGAAGGAAGAGAGAAGCAAGAATAGAGAAGAAAAGAAGGAAAGGAAAGGAGAGGGAAGGGGAGGGGTGGAGAGGGAAGGGAAGAGAGAAGATTCTAATATCTGTTTTCATAATTTTATTCTGAAGAGACTCATCTGAAATTTCCTGTTCAGACGTCCATTGATTTGCAAACATGAACGCCTTGTTAGTTTTCCACAACTTATAACTGTCAGCAAGTGTAAAAGACATTTCTAGATTTTGTGTCTTACACACAAAATGTCCCTTCTTGGCTTTCTGGAAACCAAGTGTGACTCCAGATACCCAACTCTGTTACTCTCTTTTCGGTTACTCTTGTCCACGCACAGCATACATTTCTAGCAGTAACCAGGTACTCAGGTATAACCTAGTAAAAGAGCCCCACTCACTTCAGGTTTTGATAGATCCATAACTTACACTGTCTTGCTTTTCATCAGCACCTGGTGGAAATAGCATATGAGCTCTTATGCTCAGAACTGTGCTTTCCTCTTCCTCTTCAGCCAAGGAGACTATCAGGTAGACTTTCTGCTGACTCACTCATTTTATGACATAATGAATTTTTTTCCCCCACAAGACAGAGGATATTAATCACCAATCTCTGCTTCCACTGTGGGAAAGAGTTGGTAGGTAGCCTACTGAAATTTTTTTGACAGAAGTCTCTTCACCAATTCTTTGAAGCAAAAACCTAGGTAAACATGCAAACATCTGAAACAGATTTTACAGTGTTCTCTGCAACACAAAACACATGAACTTGGTGCAGCAAGCACTCTATCTACTACATGATAATATATATAAGGTGGAGGCTGTGAGATCAACATTGTCTAAACAATCGCGGTCAGAATTTAGCATACGCTTCCTTACGACTAACAGGACCTGTGTTCTCAGCCCCGAGCCTGCAGCTTCCTTTATGTACCTGTGAAACGTTTTGACTTTTAAACAATGACATGAAGTTAAGTTGCATATATAAAAGCACTTCAAATGGGTGGAGAATCCATTTCTTCCCACATACTTAGCTTTTTAAAACTCTAGTTTCCATTAGTGGATTTAGAATCATTTGACTCAGCAGCTCACCAACTCCTCCTTTGGATATACTTTCTTCACTTTTTTGGTTTTCCTTCTACCTCATTGGCCAATGATTTCCCGTTTCCTTGGCTAAGCTTTCCCTTCTTTCTCCCTGTCTTAATATTGGAGTGCCTCGAGGTGCAGTCCTTGGACTTCTCAATTTGCATTGACATCTGAAACTTGGTGTGTCCAAAACTGACCTTTTTGCCTTCTCCTACAAATCTGTTCAACCCAGAGATTTTTCCATCTCAGTTGATGGCAACTCCATTTTGCCAGTTGCTCAGGCCAATAATCTTGGTATCCTTGAAATCTCTCTCCTATTAGAAAATCTCCTTGATCCCACCTTGACAGTGTTTGCTGAATCTGACCACTACTTAACATCTCAACTATTCCCATACTGATCTGAACCACCAACCAAACTATAGCCGGAGTCTCCTGACTGGTTTCCCAGTTGCTTGCACACTTGCCTCCTCCATAGTCTATTCTCAAAGAGAGCCTTAAATTCATATTTAAAAAAAAGTTTAAAAGAGAGCCAGAATAATGCTATAAAATGTAACCCAGATTTGTCTCTCTTCTGCTCAAAATCATCCAGTGGCTTCCTGTTTTGCATAAAGTAAAAAGCTATGTCCTTATAAGAGCCAAAAACACTGCATGCTGATCTGGTCCCTATTAACTCTCTGACTTTCTCCCACACAATGCTTCCCCTTATTCACTTCATCCCAAGCACTCTGTCCTTGCTGTGGATCTGAACAAGCCAGGCATGTCCTTGGTTTAGGGCCTCTACTGGAATACTTGTTCTTAGATATCTACATGGGAACTCATTAGCTTTGATCACAACTAAATTTTCCATGAGATCCCCTATCTGCTCTTTGTCATACTGTAGCTTAATTTACTTATTTATCATTTTTAATGCTTAGTTGTTTAGTGCCTCTTTCTCTCTACTCCTCACCCCTACCAAGCACCCTCACCCCTTGAATAAAAGGTACCCCAAAACAGGAATCTTGATTTCATTGTGATATAATGCAAGTATCTAAAATAATATCTGGCACATTCTAGGCACCCAATACACATCTGTTGAGTATCAAATGAATTTCCATCCTTCCAGTCTATTGGTGCATTGTATTCCATGCAAGGGACTTGGGAGTTGGTGGGAAAAGGGTTGGAGGCAGAGAGAGAACTTTAACACTTTTCTTGTTCTTCTTCATATTGATACGGTTTAACCTCCACTACTTACACTTTTTTTTTTTTTTTTTTTTTTTGAGACGGAATCTCGCTCTATCGCCCAGGCTGGAGTACAGTGGCCGGATCTCAGCTCACTGCAAGCTCCGCCTCCCCAGTTTACGCCATTCTCCTGCCTCAGCCTCCGGAGTAGCTGGGAATACAGGCGCCCGCCACCTCGCCCGGCTAGTTTTTTGTATTTTTTTTTAGTAGAGACGGGGTTTCACCATGTTAGCCAGGATTGTCTCGATCTCCTGACCTCGTGATCCGCCCGCCTCGGCCTCCCAAAGTGCTGGGATTACAGGCTTGAGCCACCGCGCCCAGCCCCTCCACTTCACTTTTTAATGTCCTCCTACTAATAGGATTATGTCATTTATCTTCATTGCAGGGCTATTAATTTTTAAGGGAATGGATGCATTTGGAATTTGAGACAATTCCATAATCATACAACTATTAGGCTAATTATATTTGGTATCACCCAGATGAGCATTTCTTTCTCTAACAGAAGCATGATTTGGGGGGATAGAATAATGGAAAGTTAGCATGACAAGGCAGCTGGAGATGTGATCATAAAAACAAAAAAAGTTGCGGTAGACTATTTGTACAAATTTATTGTAATATCTTTCTAAGGCTTATTTCTGAAAACTATGTACTTAGACATTCCTAAGGATACATATAAAAGAAATGTATAGTATAAATTTATAGATTCCAAGTTAAAATAAAATACTGAAAATTACATTCTCCCTCCTGTGTCTTTTATGAGGGTCACCATTTATGTGCCCAAGTCTCTGGTGATAGGTGCGGAGATGGGTTTCTCTCTCTGATGTTTGTCAAAATCTTAGGTGGTGTTAGCTGTACACTAAATATGACATTCTCTTATCGTCCATATACTATGGACAGATCTATGAGGTGCTAACTATCCTATCATGAATGGCAAGAGGTGGGAGTACAGGTTCTTTTTAACTGCACTGCAGGACCAGGCTCTGAAGAGAGCTGCTTAGATCTAACAGAGATTTCTTTCAGTAACAATCAAGTAGGAGAAGCGCCATGTTTGCTAAGGTAACTGCTCAGGTCAGTTTTATTTACCTTGAAATAGAATCTGACCTTTTTATCCTGTGGTTAGAGTATCATAGGAAGAGTATGGATTTTGAAGCTAGGTAACTAAGGCTGTCATCTCACATGGGCCACATACCATCTAAGCTGACAGTTGTACTTGTCCATATCAATGCCAGTGCCCACCTCAGGCCCACCTTGAAGGGCTTTTTTGAGGGTTAGCAATGATTCAGGTAAAGTGCCTCTTGCACCAAATGTTAGCTACATAAGTTTACCTCAGTCCTCAATGTTCATTGTAATTCTTCCATGTAGAAGAATAACTGACACAAAAACTGCTTTTAATGAATAAGCAATGTCCAGGCATTTTGTTTTTCTTTTCCCTTATTTTCCCATCATGTATAGAAATTGGCTTCTGTTTTTCATCATAAGCAGACTAAACACCCTGTGTTTTGTCCCTCTAGGCCTGCAAGTCAGTGGAGGAGACAGAACCCTATAGCAGATACATTTTGGAACTTCAGATATTTATGTAAGAAGCTCTTGAAATCAGCTTTTCTGAAAAGTAGCACCTTAGATTTACAGAAGTAAGCCCAGAATGCAAACAGTTTTAACCGTTCTTCAGTAGCTACCATACTGACATCCAAAACTTTGTTTATGATAAGCTATGTTGATCCTTAAAGCTGTGCTTTATAGAAAAATATTTTGAAAGGATTTCCAATGCTGTTTGACTTATCGCTGCCTTGTTTTTCAAAAGATGCAAGTAGCAGCAGAACTCAAATTAATGTACATGTGCCAGTACATGAGTCATGACGTAACTCACTTTTGACTTTAAGAGCTGAAGTTGCCCATGGCATTGAACTAGTTGATATTTTCATCCTTAATTATTCTCAAGGACTCAAAATTAGAACTATTTATTTTTCACATAAGGCTTTATTAGCATATTTTCTATTTTTTAAAAATGTTTAACCTGTTTATAGAGAAAATCGCTAAGTCAGAAACATTTGCCAACAGATGAATAGTACATCTTAGGTAAAGTTCATGCTTTCAAAACTCTTATTGGGTTCAAGTAAAACTCTGGATTCTCTTTTTAATTTTTATTTATTTATGTATTTTAACTTACATTTAAAGTTCAGGGGTACTTGTGCAGGTTTGTTACATAGGTAAACTTGTGTCATGGGGCTTTGTTGTACAGATTATTTCATCACCCAGGTACATTCTTTTACAAGGAAAGAAATTCTTAATTTTTAATAATCTGAATATTGCCACAAGGCTCAGTATAGAAACAATTTCCATGCAAGTTAGGGATGATAATACAGGATATGAGGATTTGTTGTGGTTCTTGTGATGTGCATTATGATTAAACATCAAATTTTGTTTATTATGTGATTAGTTATCTAATGTCAACATGTAAGAATTAAAGAAAGATGAAGACAACAATCTATTTGCATTTTAACAGTTAAATTCAAATTAACTAATCACATTGTAATCTTCAAATAGAATAAGGGAGCCAGTCAGGCAAAAGAGCTTTCTTCATTCCCTACTAAGGCAGAATATTTCAACCCCAATTTCCCTCCTCAGTGCCAACATCTCTCTCCACCTATATGCCAACCTGATACATGTTTAGGGAGGTCGTGTACTTTTGGCATTCTCTGGGAATTTGCCAAGATCTGAGGCAAAAGGAATTGGGTTTAATGGGAAATAATTAGAAAAGTGAGATCTTTTTTTAAAAAATGAAATTACCATAAATCTCAGTGAAGAAATGTTATCCTGACTAAAATAACATGCATTGCTTTTAAAAGATTGTCATCAGCTAATCTGAGTGCATTGAAACCAAGCAGGATATATTAACATGTATCCTTATGCTTACATGCTATGTTTTGTGATTTGAGAATATGGTTTGAAAAAAATCTTTTCCAAATTAAAGCTCTTGGGCCAACAGCAATTAGATAAATCTAGTTTCTGACTGGTGCTCTGTAATCAGATTGCTGCTTGGATATTAAGGTGGAGATCAGATGGGTAGACAGATTGAAAGGCGCATACATTTGTTATGATGTTGACTCATTTTGTGACTTCCTGCCTATTACATCCACTATTTATTCTTCCACAATAAGAAGTCTGTCTTCTAGGTTCAAGTCTGACAGTGAAAAAAGAATGTCTGTAATATTCCTTCAAAGTGTGGTTTAATTCAATGGTAACCTAAAACCTCCACATTTATAGCAAATATGTTTTACAATAACAAGGTGTATTAGAAAGGGCAGGCTTGAAATGGGTGAATCAGGATCCAACTGACAATTCTAGCAATGAGAAAGTTCTTGAAAACTATGATTTTCGTGTGCTAACCATTGCACCCGTCCCCACATCCTTCCTTCTGGGAACACATGATCAGGAATGAGCCAACCATGGACCCCTTTGCGCCTCTGACTCTAGTGATTGCTCCAGAGATGGACCTATGATAGAAGGAGGCTAATTAGATTTCTGTTTTTTTCTGCTTTATAAGTGTCTTATTTGGAACTGGAGGATAATCTTCCCATTTCCTCTCATGGTGAATTAAAGAAAAAAGACTATGTCCCAAACTCAAGCATGTGAGGTGTCCTACTCACAAAGAGAAATTGAAAGAAAAAAAAAAAAGAGAATTAAAGTGTAGGTCCCTAGAACTAAATGCAATGCAGTTCTGCCCTCATCCTTTCTTTTGTTTAGATAGTTTTTCAAAAAACTCCTCTCTTGCTTAAACTGGTTCAAGGTTGGGTTCAAGCACACACAGATGAAGGTGTACTGGGTAATCAATTATTTAAGCTAGTTAAACATTTTTCATCACTTGAAAAACGTAAATAATAAAAAGGTCATCATAGATGTCTTGTACACTTGTAATCTATGCAGAGAGTCTAATTGTGCGTGAGTCAGGGGGATGCTCAATAGAAATTAGTTTCCTGATGTCAGTTTTATTTCCAACATGCCATAGTAAAAGAACATGTCTAGCAGACCTTATATGCTCAAGTGAAATCTTTATACACCATAATATACCTAGAGTGTAAGCTAACTGGCAGTGGCTTTTTGGAAGTGAGAGGCCTTAATTTTTAATACTTTATTATAGTAAAAAAATAAGTAGGCCTAGTGACACAGTCCTTCTCAATTGAGGTTATTTTTTAAGTTTTAATACAGAAAAAAATACAGATTATATTAGTTACTTTTCAAGTGTAAAGTGTTAAAGTGTGAAAGTGTGCTTATTGAATAGCCTCTATGGTACAGTGATTATGCACTATTATTCCCCCTACAGACCTTACCTCCCTGTTAAAGGATTGCCTTGGCCGGGAAAACCGATATATTTCTAACTCTCATAAAATAAGTTTTCAAATGGTAGCATGTGAAACAAGTATTTGTAGAGGCAGGACAAAGCTAGAAATGCATTTTAGCAATGACTGACAAAAGATATGATTGAATCAGAGGGATGATGGGACCTATATTTGAAAAGAAAAAGTTAATAACTTTGCATTTGATTAAAATTCATTGAATATATTCATCATAATCAAAATTATTTGTAAGTACCTATAATCTAGAGACTAAAGCTGCATTTTCTATGCATGATTTGAATAGACTGAGACCCTACTTTTCTGGGAACTTATGAGTTAAGATGGTAAAATAATGACATTAGAAACAAACATCAACATCATCAACACCTGTGCCTATCTTGATGTGCCATTTGAAAATATATTAACTTAACTGTAATTTTATTTAGCATAATGGACTATAGGCAACACTGGAATAGTGTAATATCATTCGGTAGAATGCCTTCAAGAAGGAGTGGCACTGGGTCAGTGTTTAAAAGATGAAACGGAAGTAATTTTGTGATAGCAAGAATGGAAAATCTCAAAGATAATCCCTCAGATACAAAAAGCAATAAGCTAGTGTTTTTGTGGCTGATGTTTCTAGTAAATATTTAAAATCAAGATTGCTAATAGTAATAAAATGTAGGCATAAAATCAATTAAAGAAGTTATAAGCTATAAAACATTCTTAACTCCTTTTGAAGGAAAACCTTTCAAAATCACTCATCCATTATTGTGTATATGTGTGGGTGTGTGTGTGTGTGTGTGTGTGTGTGCCCACCTCTATGTGTGTATGTGGAGTATTCTTATTTAAAACATAATAAATAGGCATCTTACCATCTTGGAAGCAAGCTAAAAATATCCTGCTAAACTCCCCTAGGTTTCATGGCAGAGGCATAGAGTGCAGAGTTAGATAACTGAATTCTGTTTTCAGTTAAACCCCTGACTTCTGAGAGTAAGGCTTCAAGGAGCTGTTGTTATTTGCTAAAGGCAGAGCAGAAGGCATGAAAAAGAACAGTGGTGCTTGCTGTGAAGATTTTCTAATGGAGGTGGTCCAACCCTGCTGTTTTCCAAGCCTACTGTTCACTCTCAAGCTGCCTTCATGATGCTTTCTCTGTGTATTAATTTCCTAGGGTTGTTGTAACAGAGTAATAAAAACAAGGAGGCTTACAACAACAGAAGTTAACGGTCTCACAGTTCTAGAGGCTGGATGTCTGAAATCAAAGTGTCAACAGGGCTATGCTCTCCCTGATGATTCTAGGGGAGAATCCTATGCCTCTTTCAGCTTTTGGCATTTGCCGGCAGTCCTTGGCATTCCTTGACTTGTATGAATGTATCATTCTAGTCATGTAGCCGTCTCCTCTCTGTGATGTTGTCACATCATCTTCCCTCTGTGTCTGTCCGTCTGTGCATCCAAATTACCCCTTTTATGAGGATATCAATCATAGTGGATTAGAGTCCACACTAATGACTTCATTTTAACTTGATTACTCCTATAAAGACCTTCTTTCCTTCTTTCCAAATAATGTTACCTCCTGAGGTACTAGAGGTTAGAACCTCAATACACATTTTTGGGGACACAATTCAACTCATAACATTTGGGGCTTATGCCTTCCTTTAAGGTTGACCCACAAAAATAGGAGTCTAAAGGGATTCTTGGAGCAACTTTCAGCACCTTCACTTTGCGCCATTCTTATTCATGTTTCTACACTTTATACATTTCTAGCCTTCTCACACCACACTCCCTTTTCTTCTAAAATCATAAATATTGCATTATATTCAGAGTTTATTTTTCTTTGTAATACTCTCCCCTACTGCCCACCCCCTTGATAGAAATACTAATGATCTGCAATAAGAGCTTCCTATAAAGAGACATAAGAGGGAGATGATGTTATTTTTAAATGTCTTTCTTTCCACTCCACCTAACTCTCACCTATGCAGTTTCAACTTCCACATGGACAGGAGTCTACTAATAGATGGGCAAGTCATGTCAAAATAAGAAATACTATAATATTTTGCAGTAGAGAAGCTTCTCTGGGAAAGTGTTAAGATGAAGAAAGCTGTCCTTTTCACTCCTCATTCTAGGAGAGAACCATTTGTTGGATCCAAGAAATACATTAATAGAGAACAAGGCATTAGTGAATAGAATAGGATGGAACGCCTACCCAGTTGTATATTGGTTTCTTGACAAAAATACTTTTCTTTTTCCACTTTGTCATCATGCACCCTAAATCCCTTACTAGAACCTCTCAAACCAAATATTGTGTTAGTTATGCTGAGATGTTGATATCCTTCAATCTTTGGAAGACAGGTGACACCACCTGCTGACAAATGATGTCCAAGCAGCATCCTACTTTGCCCAGTATGCCTTATAAACCATATTTTAATTATCCATGTGTGCTGTCACATGAAGCATTGCTCTACACTGATAAAGAACAGTGCCCAGAGACTACCAGAAACATACCCATAGCCAACCAAAATTAGGTTTATTAACCTGCTGCAGCAAAGAACACATATTGTAGTGAACACTAAGATGTGTCAGAAGTTAGTAAGCAAGGAGGGAGAACTTTCTGAGCAGAAGAAGCAAGAGATGCAAGGCATAAAGTTATGAATCATGATGATGTGGTTAAGGAACTGTATGAAGTTTGCTATGCCATAAACTGGCTCTCATGGAGGTAGACAGAAATGAGAAATAAGCAAGAAATAAGTTGTCGGGGGCAGCTCTGTATGCCAGATAAGGGCCTGGGACTTTTTTCCATAGGTAATGGAGTATCATTGAAGAATTAGAAGCTTGCTGGTTCTATGTTGGAAATTGCCCTTTAAAATCAGAAGGAAGCACGGATTTGAGGGCTTGAGACTTTCATAATAGTTTAGGATAGAAAGAATGAGACCTTGAAATAGAGCTGTGGCTTTAGGAATGATTTTTGAGTTATGTCAGACAGAGATGAAATTGTACGGCTTAACAGGTGATGAGGATGAACTAGAAAGAAGAATCTAGGGTAGGCATACTAAATAGATTTCAACACAGAATGATAACTGATGAATTCAAAGTGCCTGCTTGGAGTGCTCAGTTCAGACTCATTTTGTGGCTATGTGAGTACATATTAGGAAAGTGATGAATTAACCACAGTTGCCATGGCATGAGGAGGGAGAAGGAACACACTCATCATGTGAAAATGGCATTGTGGCTGCATAACTAGACACCATTTCATAATTTTCTCTTCCTTCCAGATCTCCAGTTTCTTTTCAGCCAGCCACTTTTATATTTTACGTTCTTTAGGAAAAGGGATCATCTAGGGCAACTTCAATGGATATTCATAAAATGTCACTCATCTCCTTTGCAGAGGGATTGTCCAAGAGCTTGGGCCTAAGCCCATCAGCCCCTGTCACTTCCACAAACAAAGAGGTTGGTTTAGAAGTGGGCATGTGATGCCATTCAGGCCAATGAGATGCCAAGAGAGTTTTTCCAGAGGCTTCTGGGAAATAAAGTTTCTTGCTCTTAAGAGTAAGCTGGGAGAAAAAAATAAGGGTAAGCTAGGACTAAGCCAACTGTGGTACACCAATAAATATCCATATTGTTTAAAGCAGTTTGAGCTGAGATTTCCATTACTTGTAATCAAAACACATTACGATGCCTTTGTTGTCCTTCCTGTAGCACAACTCCCAAGTTCTTATTTTCAGTGACTAGGTGGATGTCGGTTCTATTCATCAAGCTGGACAACAGAGGAGGTAAAGATTTTAACCCTAGGTTGGTTGGATTTGTGACACATGTAAGACATCCAGAGAGAAATAACTAATAAATAACGTACATGCTCATCTATACTTCAAGAATGAGATCTAGCATGGAGTTTTAGACTTGAAAATTACTCATGTTCAATAGGGGCTTTAAACCATTGTGCAAAATGAGACAGAATATTAACTTACAAGGTAAAGGGCAGTATTTGTGTTTTTTCAGTGACATAGAACACAGTACTTAGAGTTGAACAGCAGATAAAATATTGATGTATATTGAATGTAACTGGGGAAAATATTGTTTTTTAAAACTTTCATTTAGTTATATAGCTGTGTGCTCTGGATCATAATATAAGATATATATTTTAGTATAGGTAGAAGTCAAAATATCTTTCAAAACACTGATAGAGATGAGAAACTTAGAAAGCTAAGAACAAAACCTGGGGACCACATAAGGAGAGAGCACAAGAAAATAATTCTAAACAGGGGAGACTGAGAAGGTAAAATCCACATAGAATGGTCTCACTATTTTAAATTCATCTGTATTTATTTATTTATTTTTTGGGAGGGATTCTCACCCTGTTGCCCAGGCTGGAGTGCAGTGGCGTAATCTCAGCTCACTGCAAGCCCCTCCCGGATTCACACCATTCTCCCACCTCAGCCTCCTAAGTAGTTGGGACTACAGGTGCCCGCCACCACGCCCGGCTAATTTTTTTGTATTGTTAGTAGAGATGGGGTTTCACTGTGTTAGTCAGGATGATCTGGATCTCCTGATCTCACTATCTGCCCGCCTTGGCCTCCCAAAGTTCTGGGATTACAGGTGTGAACCACTGCTCCCGGCCCTGTATTTATCTTTAGGAAGAAATCTCTGATGCAACAAGAGTGATGGAGAGTCAAATTTGGGTAGGAACAACATTAGGTTTAGTAACCACTCTGTCTTAACTATCTTGCACCTAGAAGAATATGTCTTTCTTTCATCCACACTGATCCTTTACAGTTTGGACTCCTACAGTGTCCTATCCTCTAAAACTCTATCTTTTCTCAACAACCATTTCTTTTTCCCTAGTAATGTTTGAATTTTCAATCGCTCCAAAATTTTATATTCAGCTTATTTTCATATCAACTTAAGAATTCTCTACTTGTAAAGTATTGTAAACTTTTTATATGACAACACCATGGGGTGACTAGGAGTGTAAAAACAAGCAAGGAAAAATCATAAGTTTTAGTTAGCTGAATTATCTTATATAAATGATATTTTTAACAGAATTGGCCCATGTGAACCTAGATTAGACAGACTGAATCAGTTTTTAACTTGAATCATAGGAAAAACCTCATTCTCACCTAGGAAGTGAGAGTGTGAGTTATAGGAGATCCCCGGAGGCTCAGCTGGATCAAAATTCAATTCTGTTTTTAAATAGACCTGAAAAGTGTGGATCTCTGTTTTCAGCAGCATCCCACGTAATCATAAAAATTTCATGCTGGCATCTAACAAATCAATGGTGTTTTTCAAGACTTTCTCTTTTTTGTACGTTTGCTTGAGCGGCTAGAAGGATTAATTTGCTCTCATCAGGGTACACACCACACAATACTGCAGAATGAACATTCTAATACAGTTGTCTATTTAATGATTGCTTCTTTGTTGTGTAATGTGTATCATAATTTTGAAATATATGTGAGATGTTTGATTTTTATTGTATGTTAATTTACATTTCACATGCATTCATCTAAGAATCTCTGAAGAAAAGGGGCTCATCTCAAGGAAAGAATGTAATATTTCAATACTTAAACTGTATCTGAATCACAAAAGCAAAAATAGAATATTCAAAAATGCCTATTTTTACCCTGAAGATACAAAAAATAAAAATAAAAAGGAACAATTTATAAACAAGTCTACTTATTACAGCATTATTTGTATAACAAATAATTTTGTAAAGCAAAATTGCTTTATAGAATAATTCAAATGACCTTCATCAAGGAGCAGGCTGATTGAGCTATGATATAATCCCACAATAGAATATTATTCAGCTATAAAAGTAATGAGAAAGATGTGTGATTATATGACTCTGTAGTAATCTCCAAGACATATTACTAGATAAAAACATGAAGTCTCAGAATGACAGATTATATTTTCCAGGAGTTGTGTAACATTTTTTTCATCCAACATTCAACATGTTATTCAGAACCCAGTTACTTCCCCTTCAACAAGTGGAGTATATGTCCCCTCCCTTTGAAACATGGGAGACTTTTTGACTGTCTCAACTAAAACAATAGTGATAAATGCTACTTCCAAGACTAGGTTATAAACAGTGATTTAGCTTCTGCCAGCCACCATGTCAATTACTTTAGACTACATTCATCATGCAAAGAGTGCACTTTATTTTCACTAGAATAGACACTCATTCTGTACATAGAATTGCTTTTTCACAATTCTTCTTCCAATATCACCATCCTTGCATTTACAACATGCTTTATTCTCCTTCACAATGTTTCACACAGCATCACTTCTGACAAAGAAACTCACTTTGTAGAAAATGTTTCAATGGGTTCATGTTTATGGGATTCATTGGTTTTACCATGTTCCTTTTTACCTTGATGTATCTGGCCTGTGGGAAGGGTGGATTAGTCTTTTGAAGACTCAGTTATGGAGCCAGTTGGTTGGCCACACCTTGTGGGTGGGGTGTATAGTCTTCAGGATGTGGTATAGACTCTGAATAAGTGACTATGGGTACTGTTTCTCCCATATTTAGGACTTATGAGTCTGAGAATCAAGGAGTGGAAATGAGAGTGGCTAATCTCCCTATAACCCCACAGATGTGTAGTTGCTTCTGCTGTCTGTAACACTAGCTTCTGCTGGTACAGAGGTCTTAGATTAGAAAAGGAGAAATGTGTCTTCTAGGACATACAGTTATAAATCATCAAATAGAAAGCGACAGGCAAAAATGAGATTTATTGTATTTGCTGGATTGATTGATCCTGAATATCAATGAAAAATTGGGTTACTGCTACACATTAGGGATAAGGAAGGGTATTCCTGAATTCAGGATATTTCATAGGGTATTACTTTGAACTCCCATGTCCAGTCATTGAAGTCAGTAGAAACTATAATGACTCAATAGAGGCAGCAATTCTAATGACTATACCTTCAAAAATAAAGATTTAGGTCACCCTACCAAGCAAGGAAGCATCACCCATCAAGGTGCTTACCCAGGTCATAGGGGATATAAAAGGTATACTGGAAGATGGTTATGATAAGTATCAGCTATGATAATTTTTCAAGTTGTAGAAAAGAAGTGATAATTATTAATATTTCTTCCTTATTTTGATATGAATATAAATACCTATATGTGTGTATACACGTGTGTAACTCATTTTCTTTCTGACTTATACATATGTAAGTCATTTTTTTTCATTCTCTCTCCCGTACCTCTACCATCTAACATGTGTTCATAGTAACAAGCATTATATCTTAGCATTTGAGAAAGCATGGTTCATTAAGAAGAGGAATAAACATCAGCCAAAGATGGCTAAAAAGACTCTGAATCCTCTTTTGGGAAAGGGGAGTGAGTTTTGGTTATACAAAGTATGGTTGAATCCTATTAGGCAGATTCATGATTTTGCCATTGTATTTATTTGGGTGTTAAGTATAATTAAAAGAGGGATATACATTGGACGACGACCTCACAAAAGATAGACTGTGGTGGCTTTGTAAAGTGTCAGGTTAGTTGGAACTAAGTTTCTCAGTATTCTCTTCCATGTTCAGTTCTAAGTTAAGATTTGCCACAAGTGAAATTTGCATGGAATTTAAAGTCTAATTGGAATCAGCTGCCAGGATTACACTCAGACCTGTGTGGGGTCACACACTGTTGCAGCTCACACCATTTATGACATTGTGGTGGATCTGCATAGTGCAGCAGCTTGGTTGGCAGCTTCTCAAACTGCCCCTGGATCTCCTCCTTCAGCTTTTCTGAAAGCTGCTCATGTCAGAGGCTAATGTTTTGGCAATTTGTTCCAGCTCTTTTGCAGGTTACCCACATCATCAAAGTTGGAGGCTTAAAGGTGCTGAGATACTACTGCCAATTCAAATGAGAGACAGATATGGATGCCAAGTTTATCTTCACAGGTTCCATTTTGGTCCTGCCCTCTTCATTCCCTCCTAGTTTTAGAGACTTCAAGGTCAGCTCCAGTTCTAGGGGTAGCAGGCTCACACAGCTTAACTGGCTCTCTCAATTGTGTAAGGGGTGTTCCAATAATAAATTCTTAACATTTCTTGTAGTGGTTTTGCTTCTCTGATCAAATTCTAATAGATTCAAGAAGAGTTTCTATTGTATGCTGTTTTTAAAAGAAAAAGTGAAAGATAATCTAAAAATTAGTGAAAATAGTTACCTAGTATAAAGAGAATAATAAGAAACAGAGAATACAAACTTTGAAACTCTGAAAGTATTTTAGTTCATAGTTTTGACTTTCAAATTACGTAAATATGCTTCATGAATTAATAACCCAAATTAAAAGTAAACAAAAATCAAAGTATTCTGTTATAATGGAACAGTATATAAAAAGTCTGAGCCGGGCGCGGTGGCTCAAGCTTGTAATCCCAGCACTTTGGGAGGCCAAGACGGGCGGATCAC